>NW_021605367.1:419627-432584 GCF_004785775.1 Grammomys surdaster | reverse complement strand
TGAGTGACAAAATGTAGCCCAGGCTGGCCTAGACTTTCTGTAGCTGAAGCTGGTCTTGAACTTCTACCTCCAAAGTGCTGGGATAATAAGCATGCACCTCCATGGCTGCCTCATGTGCTTCGGGTAGAGCCCAGAGCCTCATGTCTGCCAAGCTGGCACTCTACCAAGTGAGCCGTATCCCCAGCCCATGAAGCCTTAAGAAAGTGCATTCCTATATACACATATACAGATATGCACATATACATGTCTACGCATAGCTGTACACATACACACATATATGCATACATGTATACATGTATACGTATCTATGCACACATGTATGGGTTAGGATTGCTGTTTGACAGTTTCACACATGCATATGATGTATTGAGGTTCCTCAGGTTCTTCAGTTTTGATTTTGTTTTCCGATCAGGGCTATTTTTGTGACCACTGGGTTGACACTGTTTATTGGAGGCTTGTGGGGGATATTATAGATGAGTACACAACTGAAGACCATGATCCTCTGCTCCCAAAAATGACCAGGAGCAAACAGGTCAGCAGTTAAGGATGGGGCCCGAGTCCCTCCAACCATGCTCATGGATTGCTTATTCCTTCTTTTGCAGATCAAATGAATTCCTTTCCTTTTTTAAAATTAATTTATTTTTGAGGATCAAACCCAGGCCACAAACAACTTTTTTTTTAGTGGTTTTTATTTTATTTTATGGGATTTTGCCTGCATACGTGTCCATGTGAAGATGTCAGGTCCCCTGGAACTGGCATTGCAGACAGCTGTGAGCTGCCAAGGGGTTCTGGGAATTGAACCTGAATCCTCTGGAAAAGCAGCCAGCATTCTTAATTACCAAACCCCCAGTTCTCCAGCCCCCGATGGGTAGCTTTTTTGATGAATGACAGACGTGTATGTGACAATGGCATTGGCTTCTAGCTCCTTTCTAAGTCAGTCTGGAGGGGGAAGTTGGTGTGGGAGACTAAGCCTGTATCGAGCAGAGGGTGTGTGGGAATCTCTATCTCCTCCTAACTGTTCAGCAAACATAAAAATGCTCTTTTAAGAAGTCTTTTAAAGCTGGCTGTGGTGGCTCATGTCTTTAATCGGAACCCTCTAGAGGCAAAGCAGGTGGATCTCTGTGAGTTTGAGACCAGCCTGGTCTACACAGTGAGTTCCAGGCCAGTCAGAGATAAATATTGAGACTCTATGTCTCAATAACGAAGGAAAAAAGATAATATATTATATAATTATATAATATGTAATAGGCTTAGTCTCTCTCTGCCAACTTCTGCCTCCAGAGTGACTTGAAAAGGAGCTAGAAGCCATTGTTACATACCTATCATTCTTCAAAAGGGTTGCCTTATGGGGGCTGTAGGGATGGCTCAGAAGTTAAGAGCACAGTACTAGCTGCTCTTCCAGAGGACCCAGGTTCAATTTCCAACACCCACATGGCAGCTCACAACTAATACTATATATTGTATATATAATATATATGTAAATTGTAATTTTAATGTAAAGATGAAATCTATTTCTACATCTTCCCTTTTTAGATTTTTGTCTTATTTTTTATTTTTATTTATTTTTTATTTTTGAGACAGGTCTCATAAGGTAGTCCTGGGTGACCTGGAACTCACTCTTTAGAGCAGACTGATTTTGAACTCACGAAGTTCCACTTGCCTTTTCTTCCCAAGTCCTGAGATTAAAAGCTTATGGTACCACAGTCAGCTACAGTTGTTTTCTTTTTCATTGTGTGTACATGTGTGTATGTGTGCATGTGTGCACGTGGTGTGCAGTGCTGGCAGAATCCTCTGAAGCTCCAGTTACAGGAGTCTGTGAGCCACCCAGTATGAGGGCCAGGAACCAAGCCTGGATCCTCTGCAAGAGGATCAAGTGCTCTTAACTACTGAGCCTTTTCTCCAGCCCTTATTTTATTTATTTGAGACAGGGTTTCACTACTATGTAGTCTTGGCTGACCTGGAACTCACTCTGTAGAGCAGGCTGGCCTTGAGCTCAAAGAGATGTGCCTGCCTCTGCCTTCCAAGTGCAGAGATTGAAGATGTGTGGCAGCAGGCCTGAAAAGATTTGTGTGTGTGTGTGTGTGTGTGTGTGTGTGTGTGTGTGTGTGTAGGTGTGTGCACATGGATATGCATGCCCAAGGAGGCCAGAAGAGGGCACCAGATCCCATGAAGCTGAAGTTACAGGTGGTTGTGAACCACCTGAAGTTGGTGCTGGGAACTGAACCTGGGTCCCACAGCAGGGCAGCACTCCCCCTCTGCTGAGCCATCTCTCCAGCCCTTTGTATCTTATATATTTTTTAAACATTTATTTTATGTATATGAGTATACTGTAGCTGTCTTCAGACACACCAGAAGAGGACATCAGATCCCATTACAGATGGTTGTGAGCCATCATGTGGTTACTGGGAATTGAACTCAAGACCTTTGGAAGAGCAGTCGGTGCTCTTAACCACTGAGCCATTTCTCCAGCCCATATCTTATTTTTAAATTCTTTACCTAATCCATGATATCAGGTTTTTGGGTTTTTTTTTCTACCTTAATTTTAGATTTTAAGTTCTTACATTTAGATATATGATCTTTAATTATTGAGTTTAACTTAGGATTTACATTCATTCTTTTTAAAAAAAAATATTGTTTATTTAATATATATGAGTACAGTGTAGTTGTCTTCAGACACACCAGAAGAGGACATCAGATCCCATTACAGATGGTTGTGAGCCATCATGTGGTTACTGGGAATTGAACTCAGGACCTCTGGAAGAACAGTCAGTACTCTTAACCTCTGAGCCACCTCTCCAGGCCGACATTCTTTTTTGTTAATTTATGAGTATATGTGTGCATGTGCCATGGCATGTGTAGATATCAGAGGACAACTTTTAGGAGGCGATTCTCTCCTTCCACCATGTGGGTCTTGGGGATCAGACTCAGGTAGTCTACAGTCATGGCTGCAAATGCCCTGACCTGCTGAGCCACCCCACTCAGCCAGATTTTTTTTCCTTTTTAACACAACGATGGATCATCCATATTAAAAAGCAGTATTTCCCCCTATTAAGTTACTTTGGCAAATTTGAAACAAAAAATCAGTTGACGAAAGCCTGCACGTGTTTTTGGACTGCAGCATCTTTGTCTCTGTGCTTTGTCTGTCTGGATCCCAGCACCGTGCTGGTTATCATAGCCTCACGGAGGAGCTTGAGATTGGACTGTACAAATCTCTCCTGAACCTGTTCTTCTTGCTCTTCTACAAAAACTGTTTTAGCATTTCTAGAGCCTTTCTGTCCCCTCTAGTCTATTTTCCTTTTCCCTAAAGTTTAAATTAAGGGAAAAAAATTTAAAGTTTCACACACAAGTACTTTATTTATGTTATTCCCAGCCCTCCCCTCCAACCCGTCCTGTGTACCTACTCTGAGCTCTCATGTCATAGCCTGTCTTTAGTTATTATCCTTTAAACATTTTTATTTTATGTACATAGATGTTTTGCTTGCATGTATATCAGTGCACTGTGTGCATGCCTGGTGCCCACAGAGACCAAAAGAAAGCACCATGTCACCTGAAACTTAAGGTACAGACAGTTAGAAGCCACTCTGTGAGTGCTGGGAATTGAACCTATGTTCTCTGGACGAACAGGAAGTTCTATAAACCCCTGAACCATTTCTCCAGCCTTTATTTAATTATTGTTGATACAGACACACGTATGTATATATGAATACAACTGGGTCCATTAGTGTTGCTTGAACTAAATGTGCTTAAGGACTGAATAGCCTACCAGGGGTTACTATAAAATATTTTTTTAGTAAAGCCTTACATTTTGATTAGCATTACATTAAATATATAGATCAGTTTGAAAATCATCACCTTAATATTTAGCTTTCCAATTCATAATACATCTTTACCACTCAGTTACTTATCATTTAATTCTCCTCAATAAAGTTTGATCATTTTGAAGGCGTAGATCTTACTCACCTCTTACTAAAATTATCCTAAGTAAAGGGATAATGAATTCGTTTTTCATGGAATGGAGAGAGATGGCTTAGCAGTTAAGGACACTGACCGCCCTTGTAGAGGACCTGGGTTTGATTCTCAGCACCCACACAGTGTGGAACACAACCATTTGTAATTCATGTTACAACTGATCCAATACCTTTTTCTGGCTTCCTACACTTATACACAGATAAAATATCCATACACATAAAATAAAGACAAATAAATCATTAAAGATTAAAATAAAATTCCTTTTTTTGTTAGTTTGCAGAAATATAATAGACTTAAGTTTTGATTTTTAGTCTGAAAATTCAGTATAATCATTTCTTCTAGAAATTTTCGTGTTTCTCAGTTTCTTTTGAGTACATACTCACACTGAGTATAGATAAAGATGGCTTTCAGGGCTGGAGAGATAGCTCAGCTCTCAAAGGTCAAGGCTCACAACCCAACTTCAACCCAACTTCAAGATGATCGTTTTACAGGTTTCTCTCTCTCTCTCTCTCTCTCTCTCTCTCTCTCTCTCTCTCTCTCTGTGTGTGTGTGTGTGCATGTGTCCTCATACCACAGCACAAATATGGAGGTCAGAGGACAATTTGTAAGAGGCAGTCTGATCCTTTCCATGTGGGTCCCAGAGATGGAGCTCTGGCAAGGGCCTTGACCTGTTGAGCCATCTTGCCAGCCTACATGTTTAGTTTCAATTTTTATGACATTTGTTTTCTTTTCTTGCCTTATTACATTGCTGGCTCCTTGTACAACTGTTGACCCATATCACAGCACCAAGTCTTTCACTCTGGTCTATGGTGTTAACTGTAGGTTTTCAGGCACCCTTCCTTAGACTCTTGTTCTTTCGATTCCTAGTTTGTTGAGAATATTTATTTTTAAATTTATGTTAAATCAAGTATTCTTTCGATTCCTAGTTTGTTTATAAATATATATATATATATATATATATATATATTTGTTTTTTTTTTCATTCTTTGAGTGTTTTGCCTTGTTGTATGACAGTCTTTTCCTGGGGAGATGCAGCACACACATCTACTCAGCCCAGTAGGGAGCCTGTGATAGAGCAAAGTAGGGATACCACCAAAGTCCAACTTGGTGAACCACTGAGTGTTACTGGGATTACTTACAGGAGTATGGGTGAGAGGTTACTTACAGGAACAGAAATGACTCAGAGTCAGCTGCCTCAGCAAAGCCACCCCAGCATGAGTGACAGCTCACAGAATCTGGGAGCCTGGAGCACACTGCACAGCCTGCAGGCAGCTCAACAGGTTGGAAAGTCTCCCTTCCAGGTGGCTCATCTGGCTTGAGCCTTTTCTAGGCGGCTTGGCTGGTATTTCCTCCTTCTACTCATTTTGGCTGGTCTCTGCTCTCTCCAGGCAGCTGTGCTTGTCTGAGAGTCTCCTTGCAGCTTATCCAAGAGTGACTCTTCATTCTTCCTGCAGGATGGAACATTTTAATCTTGGAGGGAACTGCTATACAACATGCCTACATATATGTAGATACACCACACGAGTCCCTGATGCCCAAAAGTTACGAAGAGAATGCTGGGCCACTTGGAACTGTAGTTACAAAGGGTTTTGAGCTTCCATGTGGATTCTTGGAACCAAACACAGGCTCTCTGCAAGAGTGCCAATCTTAACTACTGCACCATTTCTCTAGCCCACTGGTCTCAAAATTCTTTCCCTTTGTTCTTTTGCCATAGTAAGTTATGTTGATTGATTCTGGATATTAAATCAATGTTGCTTTCCTGAGGTAAGCTTTGGCTGGTGATCGTGTATTTTACCCTTTCGATAGATTGCTGAATTCAAATCACTAAAATCTGAGACATCTGCATCTACACTCATGTCGGTTTTGGCATCAAGATAATACTTGTCTCATAAATTTAGTTGAAAAGCATTTCTTGTTCTTATGACATATGAAATAGCCTCTACAGGACAGCGATATCATTGTTATTGTTTAAATGTTTTCTCTGTGGAAAAAAAATGTTTGAGATCCTACAACAAACAACATGGTAATTTTAAACAGACAACCAGTCCTAACAGACACTTCATAAATGACAGTGTTTGAATGGCCATTAGAAACACAGCAAATTTGTTAACATCATTTATCTCCAAGGAAACACAAGAGAATTATGCACACACCTACAAGCTTGGAGTTAAGTGTTGATGGAATCTAGTGGAGAGGATGATGCAGCACCAACCAGAATTCTCATACAATACTGGTGGGGATGCAAAATAACAGCTTAGGAACATAGTAGGATGGCATCTTATTCAGTTAACCATGTTTTACCATGCCACTCAGCAGTCCCATCCTTACAAGTGTAAATGTAACTTTTATTTACCAGATGTAATTGTCCTCTTGGAGGCTAACTGCTGAATAAACTCATCGTTTTTAGCCCTTTCTGAACTCTAGCTGGTTGGTTCAACTCAGCTGTTCTGGCCCAAACTCCTCTTAAGTTGACTGATTCAAACTGGCTTCTCTCAGCTTCTGATTGAATTGCTCTGCGTAGCCTCAAACTAACTCTGGCAATCTGTTCTAATCTTCTGGCTCCTCATTGTTCATTTTGTATTCACCTACATCTATCTTGTTCTCTCTGCAACCTGTCTCTGTAAAACTGTCCCATTAAAAACTGCCTTTTGACCCAAACTCAACCAAACTCAACTGCATTGCCTGAAGTCAACTGAATTGCACTCAATGAACTGCTTTCCACTCCTGACTCACTCTGCACTGCTCTCAAGTAGCCTCTGTTTCCTGTCTGCTCTTGTGAGAGTTGGGCATATCCTATCTCTGACTCATTCTGTCAAATTTTTCTCTGATTCATCAGTTTGTCTGCCCCTCAATTAGACACCACTTTCAAACATAGCTACTTCCTTCTACAGACTAACTTTACCTCCACTGTTTGGCTGTGTACTAATGGCATTTCTGTATTCCAGCCAGAGGGATTAAAGATGCATCATTCTAGCTGAATCACACAGACCTAGAAGGTCTTTGGATGTGCTCCCTTCCCAGAGTAGCCATGTTGCTGGATTAAAATTCCTCTACACACAAGGAACATAAATGCACATCCATGACAGCATTGTTTACAGTAGCCTCCATGGTAGTGTGACTGAGAAGTGTGCCCATAGGCTTAGATATCTGAACACTTGGTCTTCAGTTGGTGAGGTTGTTTGTGAAGGTTACAGAGCCTTTGGAAAGTGCAGCCTTGTTGGAGGAAGTCCATCATTAGAGATAGTTGTTGAGGGTTGATAGATTGACTTGCTTCACTTCCTGTTCTCTCTATGGGCTTCCTTTGTGGGGATTAAATATGATCTCTGTTTCCAGAGTATCAAGGCTGGCTTTAGGTCTATCCCCCTCCCCTCCTTCCCTTCCTTGATGGACTGTATCCATTCTCGAACTATAAAATAAAATATACCCTCTTTCTCTTCTAAATTGCTTTTACTCATATTTTATCATAGAAACAGAAAAGGAACTAATACAGCCCCTAAATTGAAAATACTCACTATGTCTACCTGTGTGTGTATGTGTGTGTGTGTGTGTGTGTGTGTGTGTGTGTGTGTGTGTGTTATACAAATCACAAATTGTGGTGCATCTATACTATGGAGTATTACTCCACAATGAAAAGGAATGAAAGATGAATTCATACAATGACATGGATGATTTTAAAAACATCACGCTAAGGTAAAGAAATCACACCAAAGATCATTTGTCATATGATCCTGTATGAAGCTCTAGAAGTAGTAAAAGCATGGTGGCAGAAAGTAGAGCAGTGGTCACTAGTGAGAAAGTCACCAGCTACAGAGGAGTGTAAAGGTGGTGGACAGTTTCCTTGATGCAGGGCCTGGCACAAGACATAGAACTGGTAGTGGCAGGATTGGAGTTAGCACTGGACATCTGTCGCCATGCCATTGCCCAAGAAGATCTCCTTTTACTCAGTGTGGCCATGGGTTCTTTGAACATCTCAGTTTCTTTCTCTATCAAATGGGACTAGTAACTACATGTAGTAGGTTTTGTGGGGTGGTACCAAGATGTCCTCAAAGTCCAAAGTGCTTGCTCTATCCAGCTTCCTGGATTTCAGTTACCCAATTCCTCTTGGAATTCCACAGCTTTTGATGGCACAGGACATCACAGTGTGGATGCCTTGGGGACCAAAGCCTGTCACTTCACAGCAGTCAAGAAGTAGAGAAACATGATCTGGAGACCTAATATCTCCTTCAAGAGTCAGCAACTCAATCACCTAACTTCCTCCCACTAGACCCCACCTCCTGGTGGTCTCACCACTTCTTCAGAACACTGAAGCTACAGACCAGGCTTTCAGCACATGGGTCTTTGAGAAACATTTCATATCCAAAATATAGCAGCCCTTGCCTGATGACATCTCTTCTCAGGCAGCTCAGGGCAAATTACCACCTCATATAGATTCACATCCCCCTCAGGTGACTGTTGCGTTGGTGTGTGGGTCCCGCCTCTATCTCGTCATGTGGCTAGGGCCTCTCATGGAGGACAGAGGTGCAGAAATTTGACTGTGTTCACTCCATGCTGCTCCTGGCGGATATCAGGCTATGCAAAGCAGGGGGACTCTCACAGGAAGACAGAGCTTTTGGCTTGGGGGTTCCCGGGCCAGTAAGTGGCCAGAAACTGGCTGGTTCTCAGACCCTTGGGCTCTCAGGCGCCACTGGGGAGCCACGGAAGGGCCGAAACCGAAGTGGGGGCATACAGGCTGAGAGTTCTGGTCTGAGAGAATGGGATGAGAGTTCTGGTCTCAGGGATTCCCTTGGCTGGGTCACAGCTGGCTTGGCTTGCTTGCTTGGGTTGGGTGGCTGGTGGCCTATGTGGCTGAGAACGTAGAAGTCATCTGTGTCTGTGGGAGATTAGACAGAGGCTCAGTAGTTGAAAACCTTCTCCACTGTTCCTCACGGCAGGTCCCACAGAAGAGAAATAGGCTATGGTTTTAAGATATTTATTGTCATGGCAGAAAATGGATGAAACTATACCCTCATATCTCAGAGTGGACCTGAGGTTAAATACCTTTTGCAAGGAGGAGGAGCTGGGAAGGAATGCTTAATTGGCTACACCCCTCTGGTCTTTAGGTATCTCAATATGGAGATCTGTCTTGAGGCTCTGTGGCCTGTAGTCACACTCTCTACCTGTGGAGGGGCTAGTGGGCATTGTCCTATGTGCCTGGAGGACCCCACTCTTTGGAGGTCTTGGCCTCATGTCAGGAGCCTGGAGTCTGGAAGCGTGGCGAAGTGCATGGAACTTCCAACCCTTGCAAGGAACCCTGAAGGGTCTCCAGCGATTTCCAGCTAGTGCTCGACCAGAAACCATGCTGTCCTTTCATGGTCCTACAGGTGACACTGGTTCTCCATGCAGCGATGGCTACGAAAGACCTGAAGCCTCACCCTGTGAGGGAAACCCTGTCATTCTCAGCTCTGCCCCATCCACTTTCATCCTTTACTCTCAACAGGCTCTCCCAAGCCCTCAATCCCCTGCTCTGTCTTCACCTCTTAGCAGCCAACCAGAGAGAGTCATAGGTCTGTTGGTCCCTAGTGCTGGCAAGGGGTGGAGTTTCACAAGGGATCTCAAGGGAGATTAGCAGTCACCCTTCATGTTTCTTAGGACAAAAGAGGCAAGTGTTTGTGGATATTTGTGAACTACCAAGGAGGAGAGGGAGGAAGCCCTTGTCAATTAACCCACTTGTCTTAAGAACAGTAGGCTGTGGTCTTGCACTGGACTTCAAATATTACAGCAAAAACCTGGTGTTAGTGAGCTGGCCTGTGGGCCTGGAAGACTTGGCCTTGCCAAGGGTTCGGGCTGGACTGGCCCAGCACTGCTCTGTTCAGGATCCTCAGAAGGACTGGAACTGTACTCCATCTTAATGTCCCTGGTCCTCCTCTTAAAGGGCGAGTCCTGTCTCCAGCCTGACTGACACCTATGTGACAAGTGTCACAAGGATCCAGATCCTCTGACCCATGAAATTCTAATAGTTCTGACTGGGAATGTGGAGAGTTTTAATCAGAAGTTTCCAGACTCAGGCTGAAGGGGCCTATCAGGTCATGAGGTCAGTTCTTCATAAAGCCAGGACTCCTCTACAAGGTGGCCATCAGTTCTTGCATTCCTCCGTAATCTAGGGTTCACTTCTTTCAAGAATACACTCCTAAGCTCCAACTGTTTGTAAGACATTCCTCACTCTAAGCTGAGCTCTAATTCCCCAAAACTCTTCCTAGATCTTCTGTTGACTTCTGAGACCACCAACTCCATTTTCCACTTTGTTTCAAGATGTCCCTGTAGAGTCTTTGGAACCAGGTCCTGGTAGAGGCAACAGTACTGAATTTTAAAACCAATGATGGGAGAAGTTGAGGCCCACTCAGATGACATCAGTAGACCCTCAGGGCACAAAAAGTTCACCAGATGTGTCTGAAATTGGTGGCTCGCAAAACAAGAATCATGGTTTCCTGTTCAAAGTTTATACCCAACTAAACTATCCACCAAGCCAAGTAATAAAGTTATTTTTAAATTTGCAGATTCTCAAAAAATTTGTCATCCATACTCCCACTTTCTTAAAATTTCTGGAGATATGTTTGACCATTATGAGGGAGAAAGCCAAAAGAGGAAAGTCTGGCATACCTGGGCATGGTGACGATGAGTTTCGTGTCAATTTGACACAAGCTAGAGTCATTGGAAAGGGGGGAACTTCAATCAAGAAAATACCTCCATAAGATCTGACTGCAGGGTATTTTCTTATTAGTGATTGATGTGGGAGAGCCCAGCACATTGTGGGTGGTGCCATCCCTGAACTGGCAATCTAGGGTTCTATAAGAAAGTAGGCTGAACAAGTCATGGAAAGCAAGCTAGTAAGCAGCATCCCTCCACGGCCTCTGCATTAGCTCCTGCCTCCAGGTTCCCCTCCTATTTGAGTTCCTGTCCTGACTTCTTTCAGTGATGGACTATAACGTGGAAGTGTAATCTAAACAACCTTTTTCTCCTCAAATTGTTTTTGGTCATGATGTTTCATCACAGCAATAGAAACCCTGACTAAGACACTGGAGCTACAGGTGTGCACCACACAGGGAAAGGAAGCCACCAGACTGAGCCACTCTAGGTTGCAGCTGAGAAGATACAGTTAGCCTCTGAGCATCCAATGGGTGTCCTGACAACCTTCTAGACTCCAAGCTGAATGGTTAGAAAGATAGACGTGCCACCAAAGAGAGCAGGCCAAAGACAGCTTCAGAGGGAAGCCCATTGGAAGCAAGGAAAAATGAGCTGTTTATTCTAATTGGCTTATGGATATCATGGTGACCTAACAGAAGCAGTGCTCTCGTTGGTGGGAGCCTTGGTGAATGGGGGCAGGCACAGTCCTGGCAAAGTTCTCCTGAACCACAATGGAAAGCTGAGTGACACTCAAGCTGCAGCTTGGTAAAGCTTCAGAGGTACAGAGACCAGTACTGTTCAAACTTAGTTAGGAGCTCAGTTTGTTAAGTTCTCATTTTACAAGCTTGAGTGTCTGAGTTTGGTCCCCAGAACCCACATTTGTTTTTTAAAGATTTATTCATTTATTTTATGTATGAGTACACTGTTGCTGTCTTCAGACACTCCAGAAGAGGGCATGTAGCCATCTGTAATCCCATTACAGACGGTTGTGAGCCACCATGTGGTTGCTGGGAATTGAACTCAGGACGTTTGGAAAAGCAGTCAGTGCTCTGAACCGGTGAGCCATCTCTTTAGCCCCCAGAACCCAGATTTTAAAAACCTAGGCGTGGCACTTGTAATCCCTGGGGCTTGAAGACCAGATGCATATCTGGCTTTTGTTGTTTACAAGTGGACTCTATCTAGAGCAGTGGTTTTCAACCTTCCTAGTGCTGTGACCCTTTAATACAGTTTCTCATGTTGTGGTGACCCCCCAACCATAAAATTATTTTTGTTGGTACTTTATAACTGTAATTTTGCTACTGTTATAAATCTTAATGTAAACATTTTCAGAGATAGAGGCTTGCCAAAGGGGTGGAGACCCACAGGCTGAGGATAGAGAGGGACAATTGGCTAGGACAGGAGGAACAGTATGACATCCCCCAAGCCACTGCATAAAATCACCCATGACTGTCTGTGTGGTATGGGATTGTAACACCCAGTAGCTGTTCAGCCAGCTGTAGTCAAAGGAACTTTGTAAGTCCTACAGCTTGGAGATCCTTGCTAGCCATACCGGACTCCAAGCTGCAGGCAGCCCCAGGACCCCAGTTTCTTCCCACCTGGGTACAGGGGCCTTGGCTCATCCACAGCCACCAACCAGGCAAGCTGAGGACTGCTGGGCATCCACTCCTCCCCCAGGTCAGGGTTTATCAGGTATCTACTGTCTGTGAGCTATCAAACCCTCTGGACTCCACTAGCTTATCTACAGATAAGCTACTGTCTCTAACAGTCTCTATACAGGATCTTTGTGTGAATCAAATCAGATAATGGATTATTTGAAAACAGACTGTGTGTCGATTTACAGGACTAGAAAGTGAGTTTGTGAGAATGAATGAATTCACAACATATCTCTGTAATCCCAGAACCTGAGACAGGGCCAAACACCAGGCAGATACTCTGTAAACAGAGGGAAATGTGAACTGTGACCAATCAGGGCACTGCAATTTGTTCAAGCCACAGGGATTGGCTGATGGATCAAATAGCGGCAGCCATAAACTGGTCCAAGTGAGTCCAGGGTTTTGGGCAGGTACAAAGAGATTACGGTCCTACTCTGTACTCCAGACATATATGTGTAGTGGGGCTGTATATTGTCAGAATGCCTGAACTCATTCACCACACAAGTAGAGAGGCTCCCCAAGAACAGGCCCCAAAGAGAAAGCAGGCCTTAAGCACAGAAAACAAATAGGGTTTGATGGTAGCTCTTAAGCCCCTGAATAAAGCCTGGGTTAAGCCTTATCGAGCACTCTGAATCTTCAGTTATATGCAGCCCCTTTTCAGTTGTTCCTGGAGAGG
>NW_021605367.1:403970-419527 GCF_004785775.1 Grammomys surdaster | reverse complement strand
CTCTCTCTCTCTCTCTCTCTCTCTCTCTCTCTCTCTCTCTCTCAGACAAGAGCTCACTACATAGCTCTGGCTGGCCTGGGACTCATAGAGATCTGCCTGCTTCTGCCCCCAAGGCTGGTTTGCTTTCTATTGCTGTAATAAAACACCATGACCAAAAGCAACTTGGGAAGGTAATCATTTGTTGGGTTCACACTTTCACATCACAGTCCATCTCTGGTGGAGGTCAGGGGAGCAACTCAAGCAGGAGCAGAGGCAGGAACCTGGACAAATGCTATTTATTTGCTCACCCCAGTGACTTGCTCTGCCTGCTTTCTCATACAAATCAGGGCCACCACCCAGGCATGGCACTGTCCACACTGGAGTGGGCCTTCCCACATCTATCATTGGTCAAGAAAATACCCCTATAGAATTGCCCACTATACAATTTGCTGGCGGCAATCCCTCGGTTCAGATTTCCCATCCCCAGATAAATCTACCATATGTCAAGTTGACAAAACTAATTAATCACCACAGTGATCCTTCTGAACCTATACATGGCACTACTCCTGCTGTGTGGTGGGTTAGGGTAGGGTGCTGGAGGCTGCCTTGGTTTAGCATGGAGGTAGTAACATCACAGTATTCTCTTTACTCTGGGAATTTAAAGGTGACCAGAAGGTTTCCCTGTCCATGCCATGCTATAAAGATTTTCAAAACAGATCAACACAGGGGTGTTTAGACTTAACCCAAGCTCTTCCATGTGCGATGTGCCCTCCAGTCTTCGGGGGATTGTCTCACTGGAGAGGCCCTGCTGGGCATTGACCTGTCTAAGCAGAAGGCCTTCAAGCCAGAAGGCACCATATTAGCTCAAAGCAGCATACAGGACACCCAGCAAGAGCAGCCAGGACGAGGTGAGCTGGAGCAAACCAACACGGGGAGGCAGACACTGCCAGTTGGAACTGAACATCCATATCCTGGATCTGGCTGCTCTGTGGTCCAGAATATTCCATGCTAGGTGGGCTCCCAGAGGATAGACAAAGACCTGAAGCTAGCATCTCGTTGGAGAGCAAAGGGGTAGAACAGGTAGGGAGGCTGTGCTACAGTGTGGGCCTTGGAGACGGAGCACCAGGGTCAGGGCACCCTGGGGTAGCCCAAAGCTTGAGTGAGGGGTGTGTCTTTAACCCTAGTCCTGGTCAGTCACCAGAACCGTACTGCCCCCAAATAGATGTCTGACCCTTGGGGAGCTCCCCTTTTTCTCCAGTGTTATTTTTTAAGAGTGGGTTCAGCACACAGGTCTTCCAATGGTAAGGGGCCACATCAGGACTGTGCAAGTGTGTCCAAGGCACTTCTGAAAACCCAAACCAGGAAGGAGATATGAAGTGGAAACTTAAGGGTTCTTTGGAAAGTTGGTTGGATGGTGTTTTGCTAAGGCAGACTCATGAAGAAACATTTAGCTGAAGCAGACACAGATTAAAGGATGTTCTGCTAAAGCAAGTACATGAAAGGACACTTGATGAAGGATTCTTCACTAATGACACACATGTATTGGTCCGTCTTACATTGTGTAGTTGAGCTGTATTTGTCAGGACTCCATAGAGAGAAATTTACCAAAGAGCTTCTGGTGGTGCAGTGCAGTTTCTTGCCACTTCTGCGGACTTGGGCTGATTGGCAGAGTGATGTCAGCTGAGACAGACGCATGTGCTGAGGCAAGACCTGTGAAGGACACGTGATATTTGGAGGCTATAAATAGGACTTGACGGACAGTGACAGAGGCTGAGCTTGGCTTGCTTGTAGAGCTAGCTGTGGGTCTCGCATCTTCGCTGATCTTCACTTCTCTGAGACAGACACAGCCGAGAACTTCTCCTGGCCTTCCTCCTGGTCCCTTCTGCTAACTCAAGTCGAGGCTAAGGCCTGGCTGTCTCTTCCAGGTAGTGCCACTACTGCTGATTCATGTTTGCTATCCTGACTCTTTAGTACTGGACTGCTGGTGTGTCAGTGTAGTGTTTGTGAGTGGATTGAGCTGCCGCTGCTGACCTGTGAACTGAACTGCCGATTTCCAGAAAACACAGACAAGAGTTTCTCCCAGGAACCTTTTTAAACAGGTCCACTTCCCCATATCCTTTCTTTCCCACTACCTCTGGTGGGTGGTGGGTTACAAGGAAGTTTAAAGCCTTTAAGAACCATCATTAAAAATTAGGTTTGAAAAAATTAAAGTTACAGAGATGTGTTTCTCACTCCTTGTCTGCTCCCAGATACGAAACTTAAGTCATTGGGAGAGCACCCCCCTATCGGAGTCCATGGGGCCTTGACAACTGCACACAATGGCCTTGGGAGCACGTGGAAAGAGCCAAGCCTGAGCTAGCTTGCTCACCTGCTCACACTGGCCATGTTGAGGAGTACACAAGATGTGGTGAGGTCCTCTCCTCCTTTACTCACCAGAGAACCCCCACATTCTTCTCCCAATGATCAGAATCTACAGTGTTTCCAAGGTGCCCAGAACTCTACGTGTCCTTGAACATGGCTGCACTTCACCCCAGGCATTGTGGGTCTTTCCCTATCATGTGACCTGGTGGGAGTCAGTCCATGGGGTGAGGTGAACTCTTCCAATGGGACTTTGAAGCTATAGCTCCACTTGACCTCCAAGAAAAGTTTGTGACACGTGACAGTGAGTTCTCAGAAGCCCAAACTCCTATGATTGGCACACGGATGTCCCATCTTCCCTCTGCAGCTGGAGAACAGTGGAACCCTCATCTCCGACCGGGCCTAAGTACAGCCTGCAGAAGGAGGGGCAGCTCGGGTTCCCAGGTGTCGGGAGGTGTAGTCAGTACCTCTCACTCTCAGACTTCCTCCGGCCTCTGCGGGAAGCCTGGCTGTGCCAACCAGCACGTGTGGCACAGTGGCCTGGTTGCAAAATATATCCGGCATGGCAGTTGGTGAAGTTATGCAATCGCCCCCAACTTACGGAAACCACCTTGAGGTGCTCCCGGGGAGCAGAGGTGGATGGCTGGATGACCGGGCTACCGGGCTGGCTGCAGGCCTAAAGTGA
Source organism: Grammomys surdaster (assembly GCF_004785775.1). Classification (NCBI taxonomy): domain Eukaryota; kingdom Metazoa; phylum Chordata; class Mammalia; order Rodentia; family Muridae; genus Grammomys; species Grammomys surdaster. Next base: position 416,505 of record NW_021605367.1, on the reverse strand, counting down.
TAATCGGCTTCTTAGAGGTCCCAGACCATCCATCAGAGCTCACCTTACAGAAGTGGAACCAACCCTCGACAGGGCTGGAGAGCATGCTCCAAGGAGCTGTGGTGGCCAGCTGGAGAGATGGTCATGTCAGAAGTCGGTTGCCCCCTTCTCGAGTGAGATAAGCTTCACAACAAGGGTTCAGGTAGCAAAGAGACTGAAGGGAAAGTCCCACAGAGCCTGGTCCCAGCTCTATATTGGGCTTTCTCCTGTTCAGAGCTCCCATAGCAGGATAAGATGAAGATGGGTCATGTCCTTGTGGTGAGAGAAGGCTTATCCAACCTGCTGACATCCTGGGATTCACCAAGGTAACGTCAGGATAGCCATGCCTACCACAGCTGTATAGTCAGTCATCCCTAAGAAGGCTATTTGGCACAGCCAGAGGGATTCTGGAACTAAGTGAGAATCACCCAAGCCTCCTCCATATCTTCCCAAGGAAAGAGTGGCCCTAAATGGGATAAAGCCCAGGTTATCTAGAATGGGACCTCAGCTCTGCCTCATCCTCATGCCCTGGGTTGTCATAGCATTTTCTGCTCTTAGTTCTCTGAGGGTGAGACAGATAAAGGATGTAAGAGGAAAAACTGGCTTTGTTCCAGTCTCACCACCCAGCTATATGTCTGTCTCAGGGTCTCAGCCCCAAGGCTGGGAGAAGTGCCATGGTAGGAAATCCAGCCCTCTTGGCCTCCTCATCCTGACTGAGGGGGTGATTCTGTGTGGATTCACATTAGACATTGTACAAGATAACTGCACCTTGCTCTTCTGCTCCTCAGTGTATCTGTGGCCAACGTGGTAACACACACAGAGCTGCTGTGTCTCCCTCAGCTCCTGGGTTGTTTACTGAATGGATGTGTCAGGGGCTTATTGAGCCCCCTCCCCCAGGACTGGACACAAGATAACTTCCATCTTTCAGTCTGACAGACAATGGAAGTCTTCTCAGCCTTCCGGCTCTTACAAGTTGCTTTGGAGAACCTAAACCCTGGAGTCCCTCTGTCAAAAGGATATGCGTTTCTTAGCTTAATGGCTATGGGAAGATACAAATTCATTGAGAAATAAATGCATTTTTCATAGTTTATTTTGTAACAAGCTTCCTTCTTGTGTATAATGCTTTGACATTTCACCCACATGTCGTCAGGCTTGTGCGACAAATGCTTTTACCTGCTCAGCGATCTCACCAGCCCAAAGTGTGGGAATTTTGCTTTTATTCTTGGCCTTTTGCCTCTGTCTCACCCACGTATAGTCTCGTGACATTTGGGCTACAATGGACCCTACATGTGCAGTGGTCCCATACAATGTTGGTAAATGGCCTTGCTGCTGTGACTTTTTCTGAGGACATAGAACAGTCTGTTTCCCCCAGATAGGGCACCAATGACATACCAAAAAAAAAAAAAATCCACACAAGCCCAACTCTGTGAACCAATGACTTTATTGGGGTTAGTCACAGGTACAGGAATGAGAGGTAAAAGCCACACAGAATCATGGAGGAGGGGTCACTCACAGGAGCATGGGGGAGGGTCACTCACTGGAGCATGGAGGAGGGGTCACTCACTGGAGCATGGGAGAGGGTCACTCATTGGAGCATGGAGGAGGGTCACTCACTGGAGCAAGGTAAGGGGTCACTCACAGGAACACAGGTGAGGGGTTACTCACAGGAGCATGGGAGAGGGTCACTCACAGGAGCATGGGGAGGGGTCACTCACAGGAACACAGGTGAGGGGTCACTGACAGGAGCATGGGGGAGGAGTCACTCACAGGAACACAGGTGAGGGGTCACTGACAGGAGCATGGGGGAGGAGTCACTCACAGGAACACAGGTGAGAGGTCACTCACTGGAGCACAGGTGAGAGGTCACTCACAGGAGTAAGGTGAGGGGTCACTCACAGGAGCACGGGGTGAAGGGTTACCTGCAGGAACACAGATGACTCAAACACAGCCAGATCACTGCAAAGTCACACTCCTATCACTGGTGACACCCTCATGGAGGCTGTATTATGGAGTCACACTTTCTGTTAACTTCCATTTCCTATATACTTGAGCACCCGGTCCCTAAAACCTCAGGCAGCTGGAAGCTGGAGGTAACGGTAGTGGAGACCTGGAGACCATCCATCCCTGAGTGTGACACAAACTCCAGCAGCTCCATTGCCACTTCCACAGACCGGCTACTGGGTCAAGAGTTCTCTAGGTCACCGTAGAAACCTCTGCTCCATAATCACTGCTGGTCCTGCCATGCCTGAAGGAGAAAGCTATGCATGGAACAGCCACAAGTTTCTGCCACGCAGTGATAGCACAGCTGTGAGGGTCACATCTGATAATCATGATTTAAAACCTACGATACTGGTTCATACAGTCGCCATACTAGACTTCCATCTTTTTTTCTCCTTTACTGTTTTCCTTTGTACAAATTGTAACATTTGAATACAGTATAAGCCCAGCAATACATTACGTTTTTTACACACTGTTTTGTACAATTGCTTAAGATCAAACGAAGAGGAATGCTCATATGAACTTACCATATTTCACCTTTAATTACATTAAGTATAATTCTACTTCTACTTAAATGGCTTTATCACTTTGTTAGCTCTCTGGCTTCTGTTTCGTGCGGTTTGCTCACTGTCTGCAGTCTCTCCTGGGTCTAGCCTCAAGCACTTCCTTCATTTTTTACCTCCTAAGATGCGTCAGCTACCTGAAGATCATCCCAGGGTTTGCTTGTGTGGAATGCCTTTAGCTTGACTGTCATCTCACTTAAGGTACTGTCCTAGGGTTGCTGGGAGCCTCTCTCTGTTCCCCTCATCCTGTCCTTCCCAGCCCTTCCCTATGGCCATAGAGAGCTAGGGAAGTTTTTAGTGGTAACTAACAAATACCTGTCTTCAGTTCCCTGACCTCTATCTGGCATTTCCGCTGTGGAAATGCTGGTGTGCTCCTCCCTCAGAGGCTCGGTGTCTTTCTCCCCATTTTCTTTATACACTATGTAAAATCATCCCTCAAGCTACCTTCACAGTCACTAATTCTTTTCTTCAGTCACTTTAAAACCTGCCTAGCATTTGCGATTTTACATTTTCATCTTGTGTGTGTTTTTCTTTTTCTTCTTAATGTATTAATGTGTATCTGCACATGCTGCATGCGTTCGGGCACCTGCAGAGGCCAGAAGAGGGTATTAGATGCCCTGGAGCTGAAGTCAGAGGCAATTGTGAGCCATCCAATGTGGGTGGGTGCTGGGAACCAAACTCTGGTCCTCCCGGAGAGAGGCAAATGCTCTTAATCACTGAAGCATCTCTCCAGCCTGTGGCCGGTGTCTCTCAGCTTCATAATATTCTCTTGTTTGTTTCAAGTGCTGGGATTTAAACCAGAGCCTCATGAAAAGCCCTGGTTCTATTACTGACAGATGTTCCAGCTCTCTGTTTGCTTTAAAAAAAAAAGACTTCCTGTGTGTTCATTGACATTCTCCATTAATGTGAGAGTGTCTCATGCACTCCTGACATCTTTAATTGTGGTTTCCTTAGTGTTTTTTGTTGTTGTTGTTGTGTTTTCTAGGGCAACATCTTATCTGTTAAATTCTAAATACTGGCCCAAAGAGGTTCTCTTTGCTGCCACCCTTTTTCATTTCTTCATGCTTTTTGTTTGTTTGTTTGTTTGAGGCTGGCCATTTTAGACAATAGGTTGCAGCTCTGAGGACGGTCTCCCTGCCCCTTGACTCTACACCAGCATTTGTTTGCTCCTGAGTTAGGGGCTGGCAGTGCATCATGCTGGTGATGTCACCTTGCCACTCCCATGGCTGCCTCTGTCATGCCCAAGGTTCCCTAACCACAGGGAAGGCATTGGGGTAACAGAGGGCACTAGGGTGACAGCACTACTGGCTTCAGCAGTGATCTGGGTTCAAACTGCTTACACTCTGACCCAGTCAAATGCAGGCTCCTCTGGAGTCCTGGCCTGTAGTTTTTTTCTTAAGTTACCTTTGCCCTCGTTCGGTCTGTCCCCTTACCTTCAGCTTCCGGGAAGCAGCCGAACCTCCAGGGTGTGAAGCTGGAGACCTGTCTTTGTTCCCTGGGGCCCTGGGGGTCAGCGGATGCTCTGTGACTCAATGAGTCAGCAGAAACCATCTCCTGTTACCCCGTGAGCTCTTGTCTTGCCCTCTCCAAGCAGAGACTGGGCAGACAGCAAAGACTACAAAGGGAGGGACTTTGCTGCTAACTCAGGTTTTAACAACTGAAAAAGGTGAAACTGATCGACACTCCGGCCAGGGAGTCTTAAAGCAGAGTCCAGTCCTCAGAGTCAGGAACCAGCAACCTGGCCCTGAAGAACTGAAGCCTCAGACTACCCATATTTAGAGAAACAAGCTGGCTTTGATTGACTGAATGTGAGAAAAGAACTGTCATACTGTTACCTTTGCTGATTCTCGGTTGCTATGGTAACTGTGAAGGCTTGCTGCTTTCCCACCTGGAGGCTTGGGCCATCAATTTCCTTCAGCTGAGGTTTTTCAGCTGCTTAAGTCATTCTTTGCCTTCTGGGCTTGAGTTCCCCAGTCATATAGTGGGGAGTAAGTTGTATATTGGTGATCAGGGGGAGCTCCATCTTGGAGCTGTATCTGCCATCAGCTGTTTACCTCTACACTTCTCAAATATACTATTTTTGTTTGTTTCTTGACACTGTTTCTCTGTATAGTCCTGGCTGTTCTGGAACTTGCTCTGTAGACCAGACTAGCCTTAAACTCAGAGATCCTCCTGCCTCTGCCTACCAATATGTGGTCTGTCTTTTAAAAGCAGTATTATTTAAGGATTTTCTGTTCCTTGCAGAAAATCTCATTTTCACAAATACTCCATCCAAAAACTCCTTTTGGGGGATGGTGTGCAATGAGCCAGGCTGAATCCATCTTAAGCTCAGTAGCCATTTTGTTTCAAAGTCAAAATTAAGTTTGTTTCTGTTTTCTATAAAACTTAAGTTTCTACATCTTAGAGTGTAGCCATAACTTGAACCGTCCTGGAATTTGACTTGCTGGGTACCTGCTTCTTGACCTTCACCCATACTCTTAAGATAAGGCGCTCTGCCAAATAATTTTGAGGTGTTCTGCCAAGTTCCTATGCAACCAAAACTCCTCTGGAAATTTCCCAGCTCCAAAAGACTCCTTAGTTGTGTGGGAGTGGTTGCACACACCTTTGACACCAGAACTTGGGAGGCTGAGGCAGGCAGATGTCTGCATTTGAGGCCAGCCTGATCTAAAGAATGAGTTCCAGGACAGCCAGGGCTACACAGAGAAACCTTGCCTTGAAAAACAAAACAAACAAAGAACCAAACCAAACAAAAACCCCAACCCGAGTCTTAATTGTTTGAGCTATATAGACCCCACTTTCTCCTGTGCTCCATGCTGTTCTTTCTAACCCCTCTTTAGGGAGACAGCCCTCTGACAGAAAATAAAGCTTGTTTAACTTGACTAAAAATTTTGGGTAATGGTCTTTATTCTTGTTTGGTGAGATTGCCATGCGGGCAGGGGTTCCCAGAGTCAGCTGGCTACTTGCCAACGAGGAGTTCAATGCAGAACTTCTCTGTGGAGATGAAAGGCACTTCTTCTCATCCGCATGGCTATGAGCTTGGGAGGCAGAGGAATGTACTCCTATCTGGTCATCACGGAGTCCTGTCCTCTTTTCTGGCTTCATGTCCTTAGAGAAGACAAGCCCTTTCTTGTCAAAGTGACATTGTGAACTGTCAGGGCCACTCCTTCAGCAGCACTCCCTCAGAATCTTCGTGGGCTTTACAAGCTGCAGGAAGCTGGAAGGATGGGTGGATGGATGGTTCAAGGAGGATGACAGGTTCAAGGCCAGCCGGGGTTACAAGATAAAAATGAAAACGGACTTTGCAGCATGACTGCAGACACCTTTCCAGCTCCTGTCGCTTCTGTGCCTACTCACCTTGCTTGCCCGGCTCCTTCAGATGTGCTGCTTCCTGTGAAACTCCCACAAGGCCTTTGCTACTTAGGATGTCATTTCCCCACTTTTCAAGTGGCTATGGAAGACTGGATAATGCCATGAAGCAATCACGCTTCCCCATTTACTGTACGCACGGCCCACTCAGCCTCCCAGGCTCATGTTCTCTCACAGAAATCAATCCCAGGACACAATTTTATCTTTCCTGTCACCGCCTTCACCCACACTGTGTCTCTCCTCCGGTGGGGGTGAAGAAGCTCCCTGTCTCACCCTGTCTCCTTCCTGAATCTTCATCCTGGTCCACTCAGAGGTCACTCCATGTATACGGCAAGAAGGTTCCTGGGTCTTGGTGATTACTTATGACACGGGTTGGACCAATCCATGAGCACTTGGACTTTAACTGAAACATTAGTAAAGGAGGAAGCCCTGTCCCCATCGTGGCTGGAGAAAGGCAGCTTGCAGGAGCTGTGCTGACCCTTTCTAAAGCCTTGATAGGAAAAGCAGACAGCAGTGGAGGGAGAAGCCTTGTCTGACACCATGTGCCTCCCAGTTCTGTCAGAACTCTCACCATTGTGGTTAGCATTTGAGAGGCAGATCTATTGCTTGCTTTTAAAAACACCCCTAACAAAAGCCGCTGGTTTACAGCACCTTCCTGAGTTTACCTACATTTTTCAACAGTGCAAAGCATTTTCATGTATCAGGTGCTGCTAGAGTCTGCTTAACAGAATGTGGTCTCTCCTTCCTGGGATTCACAGCCTAGGGGAGGCAGATGTGTGCCAAATCAAGTAGGGTGGATCGGGGGGCTCAGAGGTGGGCAGTGGGAAGATTGCTGTGTTTAAAGGGTAGCAGCCGGGGCTCCGTCCAGGACTCAGGCAGAAACAGGATGCTCCAGGGACATGTATGGAACATTCTTTTTCATCCTAAAAGCCAGGAAGACTCTGGGCTTTGAGACGAAGAGCTCCACTCTCACTGCTTCAAGAAAAGGGCCTGTCAAAGTGGGAAGCAAAGGGAGAAAAGAGAACCTCTTCGTGACTGTAGCTTCCATAAGATCAAGGTTTATTATCTCTGAAGCAAGAGCCCAACAGAAGCAGCTCAGGTGGCACAGTGGCCTCGCCTCAATTCATTTGGAGGAGCAGGCTCCTTTCTCCGTTCAGCTCCAGCAAACTGGCTCATGCAGGAAGGAAAAAGATAATAGCTGTGATTGCCTCTTCTTACTTCCCATTGGCCTGAGCTTGGTCCTGTGACCTTGCCTGGCTGCAAGGGAGGCTGGGAAATGTAGTTAGTAGCTGGGGAATTGCAGTAGCATGAAGGAGCCTTTTCAAAATTCCTACCCTGGAACCTAAAGGCCATGGTATTAAGAGATGATGCCTACGGGGTTGGTTCAGCCTTGAGGACTAACTAGATTTGTGCCCCTCTGAAGCAAACTCATCTCTTATAGTCCTTCCACTCAGAAACCTCATCTTTAGAGCTGTCAGAAATAGAATTCTATTCTTATATGTCATTCAGCCTAAGGCGTTTTGTTATGGCAGCAGAAATATACAAAGACAATAGTCATACACCAAACTGAAGCTTTGCTGTCTTGACTTTTAAGGCGCGTGTGTGTGTGTGTCGGCACATGTATGTGTGCATACACTTACTTATATGTTCAGTTACTTCTATGTGCATGCATGGAGGCCAGACACTGAGCTAGGCGATGTCTTTCATTATTATTATTATTATTATTATTATTATCTTTAGTTAAGCTCTCCCACTGAACCTGATCTCCTCGATATGACTTGACTCATTGGCCACTGAGCCCCTAGGACACTCCTGTCTCTGACCTCCAGCCCAAGGCTTAGGAGTGCACACAGCTGTCTTTTTACCTTTGTGCTGGGGACACAAACTCAGGTTCCCATGTTTTCACAGCAAGCAATTTACAGACTGAGCTATCTCTTCAGCCCCAAGGATTTTAATAGTTGGGCCATCACTTACATATTATCAACTCTGTTCTAAAATGTAAGTTCCAGGGCTGGAGAATTGTCTCAGCAGTTAAGAGAACTCAATGCTTTTGCAAAGGGCCCAAACTCAATTCCAGATACCCACATGGTAGCTCAAAACCAGCTGTAACTCCAGTCTAAGAAGATCTGATACCTTTTTCTGACCTCTGAGGGCACCAGGCATGTGCATGGTGCATATACATACACTCAAGCAAAACACTCAGAAACATAAAAATATTAAAATAAACATAAAAGAGATTTTTAAAAAAGATTTTATTTATTTGTTTTATATATATGATGAGTATACTGTAGCTGTCTTCAGACACACCAGAAGAGGATATCAGATCCCATTACAGATAGCTATAAGCCACCATATGGTTGCTGGGAATTGATTTCAGGAACTCTGAAAGAGCAGTCAGTACTTTTAACCACTCAGCTGTCTCTTGAGCCCCCAAGGAGAGACTTTTTTTTTTTTTTTTTTTTTTTGGTTTTTCGAGACAGGGTTTCTCTGTATAGTCCTGGCTGTCCTGGAACTCACTCTGTAGACCAGGCTGGCCTCGAACTCAGAAATCTGCCTGCCTCTGCCTCCCAAGTGCTGGGATTAAAGGCGTGAGCCACCAATGCCCAGCAAGAGATTTTTTTTTTAATGTAAACTTGATAGCTTAAAAAATTTAAACTATTTTTACATTTTTTTCAAGTCATTAGTTTCACAGAATTATGCAAACATTGCCTCTATGTGGCTTTGGAATATTCACAAAAACGGGTTTTTTAAAACTTTTTAAATATGTGTACATTTGTGTGTGTGTGTGTGTATCCATGTTTGTGGGTACCTGTGGAGGCCAGAAGAGACCATTGGATGCCTTGGGCCTGGAGTCACAGGCAATTGTAGGGACCCACAAGGTGCTGAATCAAAGCAGGGTCCTGTGCAAAGGCAGTAAGCGTTGAGACAGCTGTCCAGCCCACAGAATATTCTGATCCAACATAGGAACTTTTGTCATTAGCCATCACCTCTCCCTGCCCTTCCCCGAGCCCTGGGAAGCACTCATTCATTATCTCTACAGACTTGCCCTTCCTGAAAACTTCACACACATAAAATCATCTAATCCGTGGCCTCAGTGTGGAGCCTCATTCACTGAGGACTCACAGAACTGCATTAACCTGCACTGCCTAGTCTTGCACAATGATAGCTCCTTGGGCTGTTGGCACCCTGTGGAAACGCTACTGCTGAGTTCATGGAAGCTTTTTCGTAGACATGGTTTTAATCCTCTTGGATCCATAAATGGAGTAGAAGATGGTCAGACAGCAGTTCTATGTTTAACTTTTTTCTTAAGATTTATTTTATTTTTTCTTTCCTATCCTTTTTAAAAACCATTTACTTATTTATTTGGGGCAGGGATTGTCTCAACACTGGGTTTCCCGGCCATCCTGGAGCTCACTTTGTAGAGAAGACTGGTCTTGAACTCAGAGATCCACTTAACTCTGCTTCCAAGTGCTGGGATTAAAGGTGTGTGATACAACCACCCAGCTTTAAGATCTATTTTCAATTATGTGTGCATGTGTGTGATACATGCATACATACATACATACATACGCCCACAGAGGTCAGATGTGTTGGATCTTCCAGCGTTGGAGTTACAGGTGGTTGTAAGCCATCCAACATGGGTGCTGGGAACTGAACTTCAGTCTTCTAAAAGAGCAGTGAGCCATACATACTATCAACCACTGAGCCTTGTGTTTTTCAGTAAGTCAAAGTCACCTGTTTCCAAATGGCTGTAGTCTTACACTCTCAGCAGCGTTATGTGAGAGCCGCAGTCCTCAACACCTTTGCCAACCTTCCTTAGCATCCGCCTTTTTCATTAGGGCCACAGTTATAGGCTCATCATGACCAAAAGCAACTTGGGGAGGTACAGGCTTATTTCACTCTCACTTACACATCACAGTCCATCATCAAGGGGAATCAGAGCAGGAACGGTGACCGGAACTGAGGAGGAAGAAGCAGACACCAGGGAGGATGCTGCCTACTGACCTGCTCTTAGAGGCTTAGTCTGTTTTCTTATAACCAAGGAGCACCTGCCCAGAATTGTCACCACAGGTAGTGATCTGGACCTTCCCATATCAATCATTAATCAAGAAAATGCACTACGGTCCTACCTCAGGCAATCCTGTGGAGGCATTTTCTCTACTGACGTTCCTCCTCACAGATAACTCTGGCTTGTACTAAATGGGTGTGTTGTTTTGTTGTGGTTTTTGAGACGAGGTCTTCTGTAGCCTCAGCTAGACTTGAACTCACTCTGTAGCCAAAGATGACCTTGAACTCTCGATCCTCCTGTTCTGCCTTCCAAGTGCTGAGGCTAAGCACATGCTCACGTGTCTGGTTAATGTGGTTTTGAGGATTAGGATGGACAAGCACTCTCCCGACTGGGCCATATTGCTAGCCCATCAAATTGTTATCCCAGTTACTTTTCTACTGCTGTGAAGAGACAACATGACCAAGGCAACCTATAAAATAAAGCATTTAAGTGGGGGTTTACAGTTTCAGAGGGTGAGTCCATAACCATCACAGTGGGAAGCACGGCGGCAGACAGGCAGGCACGGTAGCTAAGAGCTTACATGCTGATCTGTACTTGGAAGCAAAGAGTGAGGGTGGAAGAGAGGGGAAGGGAGGGGGAGAGACAGAGACAAAGACTGGGCCTTGCTTGGCCTTTTGAAACTTCAAGGTCACCCCCAGTGACACACCTCCTCCAACAAGGCCACACCTCCTGATGCTTTCTAGCAGTCCACTAACCGGGAGCCAAACACTCAAATATATGAGCCAGTGGGGGACACTCTCAGTCAATCCACCACGGTCACATCAATTGTTAAAATTACTGTTTGAGTTTCTGACTTGAATTTTATAAGATCATTAAATAAAATTTTGCTTAGGACAGAATTTCCAACAATTTCTAAAATGTCCCCAAGCCATGTCCTCTGAGGCCTTCCACTTGCCAGCTACAGCTGACAGTCACCAGAGTCTGGCTCAATCCCAGCTGCTAGCAGTAAGGCAATCTGTGCCTCATCCTGATCTACCTGTACAGGCTACCAGGCCCAAGTTCACAGTCACCTCATGTGGCCGCGGCCCTGTGGAGAGTCAGGAGTACCTTGCATCTAGACATACATCTCCATCCTCACAACCTCCCAGGGCTCAGGTTCCATCTCACACAGGTAAAGGGAAGGTCAGAGAGATATGTCACTTACCATTGCCCACAACGGTGTCTGAGCTGGAATTCAAACACACATCCAAGAGGTAGGAACTCTCTTCACTGGATGGTGTAGCTGTCCCTAGTCTGTGATCCTCCAACCTCTGAGACCTCTGGATCCCAGGACAAGGATACCAGGGAGGACACGGCTGCCCCTACTCAGCACCCAAAACACTGTCCACCACTCCCTGTGTTGTGGAGTGCCTGCCACAATCTTCACCCTGCTCTCCAGGAAGTCTTTCCTAGACCTAGTCCCTCAACACTTCACTGCAGGGTGTGGCTTCCCTAAAGGTTGACAGCTGGAAGCTTGGTTCCCAGTGGTCACACTGAGTGTAGTGGAACGCCAAGAAGAAGAGTCCAGGGCAAGGTAAACAAGTCACGGGCAAGGCCTCCACAAGTCAAGAGTGAGCTATGGGGCTGGAGAGATGGCTCAGTGGTTAAGAGCACCTGTTACTCTTGCAGAGGGTTCATTTCCCAGCATCCACACGGTGCTCACAATTGTCCATAACTCTCGTTCTGGGGGATCTGTCCTCCACAGGCACCGGGCACACTCGTGGCATGGATGCTCTCAAAACACACACATAAAGGATTAGAATAAATGAATTAAAACAACAACAAAACCAACCAAACCTGAGCTGTTACAGAACCGTGGATTCGGTCCCAGAGGGTCTTCTAGGAGTGTGAATTAAATAAACATCTTTTCTTTATAAAGACTATTGCTTCAGGTATTTTGCTAAAACAGAAAATGGATTAGAACATGATGCACCTTTCCTTCCAACTTCCTCTTTTCCACCTTTCTTGTTTGTTTGTTTCTGTTTTTGTTTTTTTGACACAGGGTTTCTCTGTGTGTCCCTGACTGTCTTGAAACTTGTTCTGTACACCAGGCTGGCCTCAGAGCTCAGAGATCCGCCTGTCTCTGCCTCCCAAGTTCTGGGATTAAAGGCATGCACCATTATGCCCAGCTTTTCCTTCCAGCTTTTTATTTCTTATATATTTTTTATTTTTATGTACATTGATGTTTTTGCCTGCATGTATGTCTATGTGAGGGTGTCAGATCCCCTGAAACTGGAGTTACCGACAGTTGTGAGCTACCATGTAGGTGCTAGGAATAGAACCCATGTCCTTTGGAAGAGCAGCCAGTGCTCTTAATCACTGAGCCATCTTTTCAGCCCACATCCTTCTAGCTTCTTATAGGGAGGAAAGAATGTGGTTGTTTGAAAAACCTCCCTGTTTTTCCACCCGGACATCTTTGCACTCAACTATGCAAATGTATAGGAAAGTGGTTGTCCCAATTCTACCCGTCTTGTTCCACAGAGAAAAGACACTTCCAAATCAAAACAACCCTGAGATTCCATCTCACACCAGTCAGAATGGC
>NW_021605367.1:382142-388970 GCF_004785775.1 Grammomys surdaster | reverse complement strand
TTTCCTCCTCCTCAGCCCAATAGAGAACACTGGCTGCAAGGGCAGATGCGGAGCAAAAGGAGTGCACAGGCTACACTTGTGTCAGGAGAGTCTTCAGGGCCACCATGGTGATAACAAGGTGGGATTCAGTGAGGATGGTGTCTAGTCACAAGGAACAAACTAGGGGCTGGGACACAGATCAGTAGCAGTGTCCTTACCTAGCATGTGTGAGGTTCTGGGTCACAGTACCAACTTTTCCAGACAAAAACAAAGTGGGAGAGAGAAAATGACCCTTCTTTCCCCAAGGGCATCTGCCTAAAATGGTCGCTTATTAAAAAAAAAAAACAAACATAACCAAAGACATTGTGCAGAGCAATTTGAGTCGCTAACTAAGCATTCTTAGACACTTCTTGGTACCCAGAGCCTTGAGCTGCACACCAACCACCATGTTCAGACTGTCATGGTGCCTCCATGCTTTGAACACTCCACAGAAGCTTCTAGAAGCTACACAGTAACCACAGACACTACAACACAATTCAGCACCATACCGGGAGCAACTGCTTCAAGTCGCTTGGATAGACTTTTTTTTTTTCCGAGATAGGGTTTCTTTGTGTAGCCCTGGCTGTCCTGGAACTCACTCTGTAGACCAGGCTGGCCTCAAACTCAGAAATCCGCCTGCCTCTGCCTCCCAAGTGCTGGGATTAAAGGCGTGCACCACCACTGCCCGGCTATTGGACAGATTAAAAAAAAAAAAAAAAAACCTTTTTGAATCATGAGTCTCTGTGAACTCCGGGTCTACTTTTTCCCAGGCCTGGTGGGAAGCACCACCTCTGTGATTGGTTCAAACACAGTTCTTGCATGAGAGGTTGTGCTAGGATTGGTGCAAATTTTCCTTCATTTGCATGAGGGCTATCCCTCCAATCAAAGCCCTTTGCCATGCCCGTTCTGGGCACTGAGTGGCCGGTCAGGTTTGTCTCTAGTCTGCCTAGTAGTCCATCCTCGGGTTTGACCAGTGCCTCTGTCATTGGCTTTTCCTGCTGCCTTGGAGCTGGTAGCACAGCAGATATACCCACAAGTGCTAACAGAAGTGACTAGCAGGAAGCTCTGCTTTCTGCCTCCCAAAAATGCCCTGTGTCCAAGGGTCCCAGATGTCCCACCAGCCCACAGTGGGAACCCCATCCAGAATGCCCAGCTAGGCCAGCAGCCTGACTGACAAGCAATTGCTCTGACAGGCTGTTGTCTGACCATCGTGCTTTCCCCATGTGGATCTTTGAACCAGGCTAGCCATTCAGCCCCACAGCAGACTGTACTCACCTGACACGCTTTCCCAAGCCTCGCTATACCCTGAAGCCCCAAAGGAGTTTTATAACAAATAATTCCTATGGAACTTCTGTTTGCAGCAGGAAACTACAGGCATCATTTTGGCCTTTCGACAGCTTGACTACAGCCAGGAGAGGATCTGAGCGCTTGGTTTGCTCACTGCGACCCTCATAGGGGTGGGAGTGCTTTCCTTCTCCCTATTCTACAGATGAGGAGACTGTCATGGAGAGAGTAAAGGGTTTTCCCATCTACCCAATAAGAAGTGGCTTTATATTTCCTAGAAATGGTTAAAGCAGTGCTTCTCACCTGTGGGTCGCAACCCCTTTGCAGTTAAACGTTCTTTTCACAGGAGTTACCCTAAGACCATCAGAAAACACAGATATTTACATAGATTCATAACAATAGCAAAATTAGAGCAAAAAATATTTTGTTGTTGGGGGGGTATAATGGTTTGTATATGCTTGCCCAGGGAGTGACACTATCAGAGTGTGTAACCCTGTTGGAGTAGGTGTGTCACTGTGGGCTTTAAGACTATCATCCTAGCTGCCTGGAAGCCAGTATTCTGCTAGCAGCCTTCAGATGAAGATGTAGAACTCTCAGCTCCTCCTGCACTATGCCTGCCTGGACGCCGCCATGCTCCCGCCTTGATGATAATGGACTGAACCTCTGAATCTGTAAGCCAGCCCCAATTAAATGTTGTCCTTTATAAGACTTGCCGTGGTCATGGTGTCGGTTCACAGCAGTAAAATCCTAAGACAGGGGGTCACCACAACACACAGAACTGTATTAAAGTGTCGCAGCATTAGGAAGGTTGAGAACCACTGGATTACAGTGTCTTCAGTCTCCTTTTAAACAACTTGCAACAAACAAAGTCTTAAGGGTTTGGTGGAAGGGACCTCAAGGAGGGGCCACAGCTCCCACTTCGGAAGGGAGGGTAGCACTGAGCGACCTCCTTCAAAACAGCCCGGCACTGTCTCTGCTTTTATTAGATCTCTAAATAACCTAGTTAACTAGTAATTCAGTTTTATATCTAAACTGCAACTAATCTTTTTATTTGATGATGTTTATTTATTTGCTCTAAAAAAAAACCTTTCAACTTTTAGGTGTTTTATTGGGCCAGAGCTTAGTCACCATGGCAAATGTATTTACCTTGAAACATTGCAAACAGATACACTAGGAGTGTGCCCTAATAATCTTCCCTAGTGTGGAACTGATGTGTAAGTTAATACGAGTGTTTGTAGATACATTGCTTGCGTGAAAACCAACCTGACTTGTAGCTCTGAAGAAGCTGCTGGGCTTGTGCTGTGAGCATATGCTTAACACAGAGTAAAGATGAAAAGACTACAACACATAACTCCATGCTCCCTCACCTCAATGCAACAAAAGACTTCACTGGGAAACCCGACTCCCCCTCTCCCTCCTGCCCTTCTCACTTACCATCACCTTGTAACATTTGGAAAGCATCAAGATTACGGGTCTGACTAGAGAAAGAATTTCAGACACTCATTAGCCCACATACCCTTATATTTAAAGATGGGATGGTGTCTTTGTTAGGTTTCCGTTGCTGTGAACCAATACAATGACCAAGGCAACTCTTATAAGGACAGCGTTTAACTGAGGCTGGCTTGCAGTTTCAGAGGTTCAGTTCACTATTATCAAGGTAGGAGCACGGCAGCAGTGTCCAGGGATGGTTAGGAGGAAAGTCTCACTACCCACTCCCACAGTGACACACTTCCTCCAACAAGGCCACACCTCCTAATAGTGCCACTCCCGGGGTCAGGCATATACAAACCACCACAGATGGAGTTGTAAAATGTTTATATAACACGATATTGTTGCAAAAACAAAAACCAAAAGAGCCCAGCATGGAAGGGACAGTAACTATACAAGGTTACAGATGAGGAGAGGTGGCGTTGGCCAGGTTGTGAGGTAGACAGACCCAATGGCATCCTGCCAGCTGTCCTCCCACGAGGCTCTGTGTAACAGAGTTTGAATGTGCATACACATGTATATGTACACACACACTCATACGTATATATACATGCACATACACACATGCACACACAGGTTGGTTGGTTGATTCTCCAGATCAGCTTCAGGCTCTGGTCAGGGATTTGGCTCCTAGACACTCATTGGAGAGGAAGATTGCTCCTGAGGTCTGTCAGGGACAGATCCACAGCAGAGGAACACACTCCTGCTCCAGAAGATGCTTCTCCTGCCCCTGCTTCTGGGACCAGCTGCCTCAACTGCAGGGCAAATAAAAATCCTTGTTGGGGACTGGAGAGTTGGCTCACCAGTTAAAAGTATTTATGCTCTTGGAGGACCCAGGTTTTGTTCCCAGCACTAACATGGTGACTTACAACCACATGTAACTCCAGTTTCAGGAGATAAGACGCCCTCTTCTGGCCTCTTCGAGTTCTTGCATTCATATGGTACACATAAACACAAACAGGCACACTCACACACTCAAACAACTTAAGTAAAATAACACATAAAATAACATAAATAAAATAACACACAAATAAAATGTCTAAAAACATTCTTCCTCTTGTTTGTCTCTCCTTTGCTGTTTGTCCACTCCACTCGTGGAAGGGAAACAAGATAAGAATCTGATTGCAAACTGCCTCAAAAATACAGTCAGCAGGTTGGGAATGGTTGGGAGGCAGCTCTGTGGGACAGTGCCTTGACCTAGCATGGGAAAATCCATGGGTTCCATCCCTGGCACCACAAAAACTGGGGAAAGCAGGTAAACATGATTCAGCAGGCAGAGGCATTTGCTGGCAAACCTGAAGATCTGAGTTAATCTCTGAGACCCATGTGATAAAAGAAGAGAAGGATTCCTACAATGTGTCCTTTACACAGATGCTGTGGCATGTATGTATCCACAAACACTCGTGAGTGTACACACACACACACACACACACAAACACTGAAAGGCCATGGCTACCACTAACCCCCTGAGCACTTATCAAGATGAAAACCTCACATCCCTGTTAGAGGTAACACAATAGATGGGAAACCTGGGCCCCAAAACACGTTGTCACTTCAACTGCTTCAGCACTGGTTTGCCAGCCAGACCACTCCCTCAAGCCATGACATGAAGTGATTCTGGAGATGTGCTGTGGGCCCCAGCGCCGCCCAGCGCCGCCCAGCGCCGCCCAGCGCCGCCCAGCGCCGCCCAGCGCCGCCCAGCGCCGCCCCCTTATACTTGAGGCTTCCCTTTTCTCTATCCATTCGTCTTACCAAAGGGCACGGTTCCATTTGTTGGCAGTTGGAGCTTCTGGCTCTTGGGAGAGACTTGGTCATTATTCTCTCACCCTCAGGCTCATTCATGTGATCTTTGTGATTGTATCCTCCTAAACCACTTCCCATCAGTATAATCACCATTTCTAGCTGTAGTCACAATAAGCAGAACAACTTAGCACTGGAGTTGCTCTTGGGGAACCTCGAGTGACTTAAGTTAAGAATCAGAAGGGAGAGAGAGGTCAGAGGTCAGTTGCTTGCCAGAAGTCACAGCCTTAGTTGTGGGACAAGAGCAGAAGAACTGCCATCTTTGACTTATGACTCTCTCTCTCTCTCTCTCTCTCTCTCTCTCTCTCTCTCTCTCTCTCCCTCCCTCCCTCCCTCCCTCCCCTCCTCCTCCTCCTTCTCCTTCTTCTTCTTCTCTCTCTGTCTCTCTCTGTCTCTCTCTGTCTCTCTCTGTCTCTGTCTCTGTCTCTCTCTCTGTCTCTCTCTCTCTCTCTGTGTGTGTGTGTGTGTGTGTGTGTGTGTCGACATTTCAGTCACAGTCAAATTGCCTTGTGCCAAGCAGAAGCTCTAGGATCCGGGCCTGTGTGGGTGCCACAGGTGGCAACTGACTTCCCGGAGGCTGTTTGAATGGTGCCTGCAGAGGTTTCAGCAAACAGTATTGGCAAGAGCGAAGGGTACGTTTCAAGTGCCTGAGCCCACAAGTGTGTTAGGATCCCAGCCAGACGGTGCTGGGCATCCTGGAGCTGCTGCCAATTGCAAAGGGGATGCATTGGACGTGGGCGCATGGCCAGCCAGCCAGTCTGCATGCCTACAGCTTGCTTCTCTCTTGAGCAAGTCCTTGGCAGTCGAAAAGAGTAGGTCTAAATCCTGGTTCTGCTGCTGACCGGCTTAAGGGGTCTGGCGCAAGTTCCTCCCTCCCTTTGTCCTCTGTGCTGCAGAGACAGGAACTCTATCCCAAGGGCTGCGGGATGATGCGAATTATTACCTTTAAAATGTTAGCTGAAATCAGCAGAAAGGGGACACTGGGGAACATTCAAAGGCAGATAGGAAGAGTCTGGCTAGGCCTGGGACCATCATGTGTCAAGGGCCTACCCCATAGTGTTCAATGTCACTGTAATCTTGCACTAGGGAGGTGCCAACCTATTTTGAAGTTGAAGATCCTACCCTCAGACATTGTGGTCAGCCAGCTGGGGTGACAGAGACAGTCTCTCCCCAGACTTGCCACTCCCTGACACACACAGTTCATAGCACGGTGACCATGTAAAGACCAGAAAAATTAAAAATCTCCTGCCTTTGCCTAAATGCCTGGGCTGTGACCAAGCCAGAGTTCAAACGCAGAGTCTCCTGGCTCCAAAGTCTCTTTCTTGGATGTCTGGATGTGGTGACATATGCATTTCATGCCAGCACTCAAGAGGCAGAGGCAGGTGGATCTCTGTGAGTTCCAGGCCAACCAGGGCTACATAGCGAGACCCTGTCTTAAACAAACAAACAAATAAATAAATAAATAAATAAATAAATAGATAAATAGTCTTTTTCTTGCAAATTTGATTTACTTTCTGACTAGTTTGCTGTCTAGTCTGCTATGCAGAACGAAACAGCCTGTGTTCAGCTGAGCTGCAAGGGTGTCCCTGTCCCCATCCCTTATCTTGTCTGGCTCCATCCCCTCTGGACTGGGACTCACTGCTACACCCTGCATGCTAAGCAGATGTGGTGCCAGAAACCTCTTTACATACAGAGAAAGCTACCACCTGCAACTCCAGGGCCACGTTCTGCTGTCTGTGTCACATGGATTTTGCCATTGCATGATGTAATGACAGTAATACAGTGTTAACAGTGTTGAATCCGGGGTGGGGGGTGGAGGATATTTCATTCTGTTGATTTCGTTTGTGACTAGGTACACTGCACTAACCGCACAGTGTCTCAGGATTTTAAAAAGGCCTCATCTCACAGACCTGAGAGATGGCTCAGCAATTAAGGCACCTACCACCAAGTCTAACAGCAGGGGTTTGATTCAAAGGATTCTTGGATAAGAAGAAAGGTCTTGGACCTCACCTAAGCAGCATGGTATTCATATAAACCACCCTAGATCATACCCCCACACACACACATATACAAATAATAAATAAGGTGGGGGAGGGGGCTGAGACAGGGTGTCTCTGTGTAGCCCTGGCTATTCTGGAACTTGGTAGACCAGACTGGCCTTGAACTCAGAGATCCACCTGCCTCTGCCTCTCTCTCTGCCTCTCTGCCTCTCTGCCTCTCTGCCTCTCTGCCTCTCTG
>NW_021605367.1:374015-382132 GCF_004785775.1 Grammomys surdaster | reverse complement strand
TCTCTGCCTCAGCCTCTGACTCTGCCTCTGCCTCCCAAATTCTGGGATTAAAGGCATGTACCACCACCACCTCAGTTACATAAATTTATTATTATTATTATATTTTAAATGCATCATCTCAAAAAAATAAAAATAAATGCATCATCTCATTAAGAGTCTGAAACTACCTCCTTTCACCCCCACCCCATCCTAACAAAGACAGGAAATTCTCAATTTACCAACTAATTGTGTCTCTAAGATTCCTTTGTGCTGTTTGGATGGTGGAAACGGTTCCTACATAAACAAGGCTATAAACGGATCCGGTGCCCCAGAGCCCCTCGAGCCTGGCCTACTTTCAGTCTGGGTACCCCACCCAGGAGGACAAGAGAGAAGAGCCAACTCGAGGCCTTCAACAAGCCACAGTGGCAGATGTCAGAATTATCCATCTTTGATACTGGCTGCTTGAGGAAGCAGCAGGCAGAACCAAACAGCTTTCTATGCTCTAGCAGTGACGTCTGAGGTCTGGCCTCGGAGCTGTTCTCTTCACTGTGAGAACCATACAGCAGCAGCCCAGGAGTCCCACCGAAAGGCCACACCACGTGGGATGCTGAACCTTTGAGAGCCAGCCCACTGGAGCCAGGCCACAGCCAGCAGCCCCACCCTCACCAGCACGCTGCAGCACCTGGTGTTCCTATGGAATGCCCTCCTTCCTGAAAAGTGCTAGGCTTCAAGGAAACCAAGCGGGTCAAGAACTCGGCCCAGCCTCTAGTTTTCAGTAAGTGTTCAGTAAAAGTCCCACAGGGTCTATGCTGAAGCAAAAGTGGGGGCAAGGAGAGGAAATTCTGCTATGCCTTGCAGATCAACTAACCAGGGAGGATGGGCTTCCCTGGCACCAGACACTACCCAGCATCTCACTGGGTGTGGAGGGAGGTGGAGGCTCCCAGGAACTTGGAACTTGACCTGGGATGAAAAGTCATCCAAGACAGACAGACCCAAGTCTCCTGAGTCCATGAGGCCAGGTGCTGCTGAGATCCTGAGAATATTCCAGAGACCTCAAATTAAATAGGGCTGAAGCCACCCCTGGGAACAGGCAAGGTCCTTGTAGGTTCTTACTTCCCTTCTCTCCTGTTGAAAGATGGCCCTGCGTACAATCTTGGTTTCCTTGGCTAGAAAAGAGAGGCATGGCAGCTCCTGCCAGGATATTTGGGACTAGAGAACATGTTATCCAGGCTGCTGAATCCAAGCTTCAAGTGTAAGATCTGGACTCTGAATGAGCAAGCCCCTCAGCCCTCTCTGAATACTCAAACTACTAAGGCACTGATCTGGGCCAAAGGCTTCCAGCCGACATCCGTGACCTCACTGCCATCTGCCAACTACTGCTGTGTGCCCGTTGGCAGACCATGCAGCCTCTTTGGGCTATGGTTTTCCATCTGTGAGCTGTGCACAGAACTGCCTAGCTGGTATGTGAACTATTTTTCAGTTCAGCCATAGTGTACATAAGTACCTGACTTTTGACAGATGCTCAAGGAATGGTTCTGTAGTTAGCTAGGATGTGAGAGCCAGGACCGATAGATGCCTTGAAACTGTGAAGAACTAGGATCTGAGGATAGCCGGCCCCTTGCAGGCAGCTCTATTCAAAATGCACATGTATTGCCTGGATGGGATCACATCTGTAAGCAGGAATTTGCCACTTTTACTCCGAAAAGAAAAATGGAACAGAAATTGTTGAGGGGAAATCACTTCCTATCAGAATTCAGAAGGCACCATAGGAAGCTCCTCTGCTTTTTCCTTCTACCACCCTCATTCCCAGCCCTAGAGCTAGCCCCATCTGATTGACATCTTTGGAAAACTTAGACACAGACTGCAGCCTGTCTTTGGAAGAGAAGCATGCCATCTTAGACTCAAAATTGTGCTGTGTGAGCCTGAGAAAACTGTATACCGTCTCTAACACAGAGGTCCTCATCTGTAACTCAGGAAGAGGCTGACAACCATCTACTCATCCTGAAGGTATTTATACTAGCTCAGGCCACGTCCTGCTTATAGTCCAGGGATAGAGTCATGTTTCCACCAACGCACTGCCAATGCCTAACTACAAAATAAAGCACCAGCCCTAGAGAGTGTGCAAATGCTCTTGCCTGGCTCTGAGCAGTTCTGATGATGTCTAGCAGCAGAACCCTTTGTTCGGGTAAAATCTTACACAGGGCCAGGCTTGGAACCCACATCAATGGGAACTGCAAGGAGAGAGGGGATCCCGAAGCTTAGGGAACCTGAGGATATGAAGGAAAGTGCACTGGGGAAGAGAGCAAGACCAGCAAGTGTCTAAAGGTGATGGAGACCCTTACTTATGTGGGAAGAGAAAAGCCGCCCCAGCCACTCCCTTTCTTCTTCAAATGGGAGTGGAATGGAAGGTGGGAGGAGCCAGGCTGCTGTGTCTCCTGGCCAGAAGCCCCTAGCTATCCTAGCCAACTGAGTCTGGGGTCCTGAGAAGCGGAGAAATGGGTCTGGGCAGCTGGTGCTGGAAGCCAGCTCACTGCAGGCCGATTATCTGATGGAGCGCTTCCTTCATCGGCGCTAATATCCATGTTGTGAAACAATGCGAGGGTTTCCTATCAGTTTCAAATAGGACATGAAAAGCTTGGGCGCCGAGAGTAGAGGATGCGAGAATTGGGCAATGGGAAACGCCTGAGTCACTGCAGCCGCTTTGATTCCATGGCCCAGTCCTGGAAAAGGGAAAGAGAGAGAGAGTGGGTCATTAGTGACCCGGGCAGGGGCAGGAAGCACTGGCCCTTCACACAGAATCTCCCTAGAGGGCAGAGGGACTGGACCAGAGAAAGAAAAGGAGCCCATGGCCTTCACCACCCATCTGGGGCCAGCACGTCTAAGCTGACAGGACGCTTTCAATGGCTACAGGTCGAAGTGTCTAGTGAGGTAAGGCTTTGGGGACCAAAGCTGCAAACTTTGCTGAGTTTGTATGCATGCACTGGCTGCCCCAAGCTGCAGGGCCACCGGGACCAGAGGCTGCCTACCCACTGCCTTGCCCTGACTTGGAGCAATTCTTCCCTGCCCCTCAGAAAAGAGGGAAAGCCACAGAGAGACACCTGGAGGCTTCCTGTTTCCTTCTGTCTAGATGGGAACTCTTTCTTCTTTGAGAATGCTCTAGAATGGGTGCAGCTGGCAGCAGGTGCTAGGTAAGCATGCTGGAGACCCTGTCTTCCAAGCATTGCAAAAGAGAAAAGAGTTGTCAGTCCACTATTCTTTAAAAGACCAGACTTGAGCATTCCCTGAAACATTTGCTTATGGATTCCACAGTTGGTATGTACACTCAAGAACATCCAGTCATCATCAGAGCAAACCACAGGGGGAAACCAGGATCGCTTGGTAGGTAAAGGCCTTGCCTCCAAGCCTGATGACCTGAGGTTGATCCCTAGGACCCACGTAGCAGAAGGAAAGAGCTGACTACTATAAGTTGTCCTCTGACCTCCACAGAGTACCTTGGCATGCTTACTTATACATTATACACATACATACATACATACATACATACATACACACATACATACGCACACATACTCATACACACATATATGAAGATACACACATACAAACATATATATACACATACTCATATACAGACATACATACACAGGTACACACATATACACATGCATACATACATACTCATATACACACATACATACACACATATACATACAAACACACATATAAACATACCAACACACATACACACATATACATACACATACATACACGTACACCCATACTCATACACACACACCAAACAAACAAAAGTAATAAAAGTTGAACTGAGGCTGTAGCTCACTTATTTGAGTGCTTGGCTAGTGTGCATGATGCTCTGGTTTTGATTCCCAGATATAAATTGGACATGGTAGTACTTGTATGCAATCCCAGCACTCAGGACAAGAAGGCAGGAGAACCAGGAGTTTAAGGTCATCCTTGGCTACATAGCAAGTGAGACCAGCCTGGACTACAAGAGAACCTGCCTCAAAAACAAAACAAACCACTTTAAACTGTAGCTGTTGTATCAGACTCAGAGCTAGGCACAACTTAAACCATTCTCCCTTTTTTATTTGATTAAGTTATTTATTTACTTTACATCCTGATTGCAGCTTCCCCTCCCTCCTCTCTTCCACGTCCCAGCTTTGTCCCCTCCCCCATCTACCCTTCCTCCCCTTCTTCTCTGAAAAGAGGAGTCCTCTCATGGATATCAACCAGCCTTGGCATATCAAGTTGAGGTTAAGACTAGACACATCCATTGAGGCTAGACAAGGCAGCCCAGTTAGGTGAAAGGAACCCAGATGCAGGCAATGTAGTCAGAGACAGCCCTTGTTCCCACTTTAGGAGTCCCACATAAAGACCCAGCTACACAACTGTTCCATGTATACAGAGGGTCCACCCCTTGCATGCTCTCTGGTTGGCAGTTCAGTCTCTGTGACCTATGGGTCCAGGTGAGTTGATTCTGTGGGTTTTCTTGCATAACTGTCATCAGAGAGGCTTCACCCAGCAACTGATGAAAACTGACGCAGAGACTCACAGCAAACCTTAAGTGGAGCTTGGGGAACCCTGTGGAAGAAGGGGAGGAAGGACTGAAGGAACCAGAGGGGTCAAGGCCACCCCAAGCCTTTTTCATACCTCGAAGCCACCTTCCCAGCCCATCTCTGCCCAGGAACCCAATCCATTGGGTCCAAAACTTGTTTTCAGGATTACTGTCCTTCAGGTCAGCAACTATTGTTATGTTCCCAAGCTCTCCCTTCTGGCCATTGCGGTTAGACATGTCCATTCTGAGCCTGCACTGGTCAGCCTGCATGCCGTCCCTCTCTGCATGCAGCACTCCTGCTGGTGTCATAGCTTCTCCTACACAAGAATCAAGGGCCTGAGCTGAGCTGGCTTCTGCTCTGTGTGGGGCTGCTATTCCTCTGAAAACCTGGCAAGCACACCTAAGGTCTTCCAAAATATTGTGGAACAAAACTGAACAGAGGAAGCATGCTTAGGCCTCGTTCCCAAACTCTCCTTCTCCGGGAAATACAGACTAAGGAGAAGGCTGTTCCCTAGGGCTCGATCCTGAAAACTACACACAGACTCCCCAGAAAAGGGGGCCCTCCTTGGCCTTCAGCCTGGAACAATGCAGAAAGCTCATACAGGGCAGGTGTGTGCGTGTGGGGGTGGGGGTGCCTTCCTGAAGCCTCCCAGGACAGGGCCCCAGCCAGCAGGCTGTACTTATTGTCCATTGTCCCAGGCTGGGACAGGAAGCACTTTCTGTTCCCAATTGCTTGTGTGGATTAATTTACAGTGAGGAACTCAGAACTTTGGCTGCACCTGTTTTTCCAGAGGCCAGCTTCTGACTCAGGGGGATGGGGGTTCTCAGGAGGAGCCCCCTGTTTCAGGGACCAGTGCCCCCAGGGCCTTCAGCTGGAGCTACTGCCTGTCTTGTGAGTGCTGGGCATGGGCTCTGGGAGCCCCTCCTGCTTGCTTTAGTCATTTCAGCAGCCTAACCAGGGGAAAGTTTAGCCACATGGTTCAGAAGTGAAAACTGTCAACAAAACTCCTGTGATGGCATCTTCTCATTCGTCAGGGATCCCATTTCTGTACCCCACTCAGGCAGATAGCAGACACGATCCTTTTATTTTCATATGCTTGATGCTGGGAATCCATTCTACAGGTGAAGAAACAGGCTGAGAATGGCCCTGCCCTTTTCACAACTGTAATCCTAGTACTCAGAAGGCTGAGGCAAATAGATGAACGGTGAGTTTGAGGTCAATCTGGGTCACATAGTGAGTTCTAGTCCAGCCCAGTCTACAGAGTGAGGCCCAGTCTCAAAAAGGTAAAACAGGAAAGGAAGGAGAGAGAGGGAGGGAGGAAGGAAAAAAGGAGACAGATGGGAAGGAAGGAAGGAAAGAAGGAAGGAAGGAAGGAAGGAAGGAAGGAAGGAAGGAAGGAAGGAAGAAAGAAAGAAAGAAAGAAAGAAAGAAAGAAAGAAAGAAAGAAAGAAAGAAAGAAAGAAAAAAAGAAGAAGGGACTGTGGCTGAGAACGACTGTAACTACTCAGGTTGCCAATGGACATATGCTTTGCTCTGAGTTCTTAAGCCTAAAAGTCTCCATAGTTCAGGGAAAAGATGCAACTTAGTATCACTGACCTGTGTTCTCCACAGCAGATACTGTGGATCAGAAAGAGACGAGTGCCACTGACCTGCCTTCTCCTCTTCTGCTACTCTGCCGCCTGTAGGCCCACTGCCCAACACCAGCCTGGGGTGGCCTTGAGCTGATGTAAGCCCCATGCAGTCACATTTTCACACAGAATTGTCATATCTTTCTTTTTTTAAGGTTTATTTATTTTATGTATATGAACGAGTGCACTGTAGCTGTCTTCAGACACACCAGAAGAGGGCATCGGATCCCATTACAGACAGCTGTGAGCCACCATGTGGTTGCTGGGTATTGAACTCAGGACCTCTGGAAGAGCAGACAGTGCTCTTAACTCCTGAACCATCTCTCCAGTCCTTTGAGTATCTTTCTGTTAGTAACTCTGGTAATACACTTCCACACACTGGTGAGGTGGAAGAAATCTGTCTGCAGGGATCACAATGCCTATGGGCCCAGCTTTCCACTCTGCCCTATGCCACCATCCTAGTGCAGACAGTAGACACCTGCTGGATCCAGCTTCTGATCTTCCCTGTGTAGCTGGTGTGTGTTTTCCCATGGGAAGAAGAGGCAGGCTGGAAGGGATGTTGTCATTTATCTCCGGGTACCTGAGCACTCACAGCTTGTCCATTCTGCCCCTGCCTCCCTGTATCCACTGCTTTTCACTACTGAGGAAAAGTAGTAGGAAAGCTACTACATGCTTTTCCAGAGGCAGCCATGGAGGTGTATGGTGGGGTTAAGGGTGATGACCCTCTATTAGAGCTCTCCTTAGCTTTCAGAGGATGACCTCCCTGCACAACTGAGGCTGGCTGCCTTCTGTGGCACATCCAAATTTAGCTCAGCTCCTTGACTAGGGTGATTCAGGATGGCTCTGATCTCCGTGACTTGTCTATCCCCCTGCCTACCAGCCCATTGTATGGAAGGCCATGGTTGCCTCTGCAGGGCAGCTTCCTCTAATATCACATAGCTCCGGATCCAGGTCCTCCTGCTGTCCCCCTGAGTGACAGAGCTGCCCTTTGTGAAGGGGGAGATTAGAGGCGGGCTGCAGGCTGCACGGCTTCGCCTCGATGACAGGGGCCGTCAGCCCTGCACACCGCAGAGCCCAGAGAGCCCAGAGCGAGGAAAGTCTTGACAGGCCTGGAGGGGATCCAAGAGGGGGATGGCGGGAGGGGGACAAGCGCCTAGCACACAAAGGCCGAGCCTGTCTTCACACCTGCAGGGACGAACAGAGTCCAGGCCGGGGGAGACAGGGCTTGTGGGGGATGAATAATTCGCTCTGAAAGAAGCATGTCACCAGGAGATAGCTCAGCCAGACACTTCAAATAAAGGCAAGCAGCCACAGTGACAGGGGACATTCTTTGCCACCGATGTGCTGCTGGGACCTAAGTGCTGAGATGTCGTGAAAGAAAGGCATCTTGAACTCTTCGTAGTCATTTTTATTAAAAAAAAAAAAAGAAGAAGAAGAAGAAGAAGAGAAGGAGGAGGAGGAGGACAACGATGAGAAGAAGGAGGAGGGAAGTGGGGAGAGGGAGGAGGGAGGAAAAAATACCACCTCAGAAGCAGAGATGAGCCTCAGTCCTACCGAGGGCCAGATAATGCATTCTGGCACCTTCATTTCACTGTTATCAGAACGTGGACACACCTGCTGCGTGATCAGCTTTTGCCACCCCAGGCCTTGCCCGGGAGCAGCCTTGCCTAGCCACCCCACAAGCACAGCCCAGACTTGCTGAACCAACTCAGATGCTCTGTGCTCACCTGATCACCCTAGCCACCACCCCTGGTTCTCACTCTCTCCTCCCCAGTCCTCTATCCACCCAGGCAAAGCCTGCAATCCCATCACTCTGATACCTGAAGCCCGAAGCAGAAGGATCCCAAGTTCAAGGTCAGCCTGGGCTACATAGCAAAACCAAGAAGAGAGAGAGAGAGAGAGAGAGAGAGAGAGAGAGAGAGAGAGAGAGAGA
>NW_021605367.1:368780-374005 GCF_004785775.1 Grammomys surdaster | reverse complement strand
AGAGAGAGAGAGAGAGAGAGAGAGAGAGAGAGAGAGAGAGAGAGAGACTGCAGCTGAACCTGATTTATTCATGTGTCCTCATGGATGAAAGTCCAACTATTAAGTGTGAAAAAATTAGAGAATGGTATGTGTGGGTGTGTGTGTCTGTATATGTGTCTCTGTGCATGCATGTGTCTCTCTGTGTGTATGTGTCTGTATGTGTGTATGTGTCTCTGTGTATGTGTGTATCTCTGTGTATGTGTGTATGTGTGTGTGATATCTTAGTCTATTTTCCACTGCTATAATCCACTGTCTGGATTAAGACTAGCTGACTTAGTGGGAAAAGAAATTTGTTGCCAAACCTGATGAAATCAATTTAATCTTTGGAACCAAGCAAGGAAGAAGAGATCAATTCCCCCAAGGTGTCCTCTGACCTCCACACATGCACTTGAGTGTGCAAACACATGCACATATGTGTACAATAAGCAAATAAATAAATATAATTTAAAAGTTTAAAGGCAAAAAAGGGGAGTTGGAAAGATGGCTCTGAGGTTAAGAACGCCAGCTGCTTTTGCAGAGGACCCAGGTTCAAATCCCAGCACCTATACAACGGCTCACAACTGTCTATAACTCTAGTTCCAGGGGAACAACACACTCCTTTGACCTCCTTAGACACCAGAAATGTGGTATACAGACTTACATGCAGGTAAAACACTCATATAAAATAAAGTACTAAAAAATTAAGACAAAAAAATCAGATAAAGAATATTTCCTTACCATACAGTATTGGGAACATACAGCACATCACCCCTCCCTAAAGCCCATCGCAGCAGGTGGCATCACAGGGTGGCTGTGGAGGGAAAAGAACCACATTCTCAACTGGAAGCCAGAGGTGGGAGGAGCCTGTCTTAGTCTTTATAGCAGCCTACTTTCAGGGTTACTCCATCAGTCCTGATGCTGCAGGGACCTAATCACCTTCCCCTGGGCTCTACCTCTTAAAGACTGCCTCAGTGACCAGGGTAGGACCAACTCCAGAAACCCTAAGGGCAAGCCACCTGGGTGGATTGTGGTGACACCAGGCATCCACAATGGATTGTAAGGGTGCCTGTGACAACTGAACAGGCTGCTGCTCCCTGACATCCAGGTGCCTACTTCCTGCGGTTGCTGTGGCAAGGAACCAAAGTACATAAAGTCCCTGGCTGATGGAACCCACCCAAGAACCCCCTGAGAAGCAGACTGCCTTTGACAGCCCTCAGGTCAACCACAACTCTGGGTGGAAACTGGGTCTTTTATCTCGGCAGCCTGGGAGGAGCAAAAAGCAAGCTCAACTCTGAAACAAACTCAATAACTATAGGGATTTTCCCACCTCCCAGCTTCCCCTGTAGCATAGAGGAAGAGGAAGAGAGATAAAGCACATGATCTAATTGAAAACACCCTCGATATTTGGAAGGCTTTCTCCACCCCCACCCCCCCCCCACCCCCACCCCCCCTTGACAGCTCTCACCCGACTGATCTTATTCCTCACCTTATTTGCATACAGGCACATACAGCCAATCAGAGCCCACCTTGCTCTATATATAATAGATCTGGAGCTGTGAGTTTCTGAATTCATAGAGGAAGAGAAAGAGAAATTTGGACTTTGGCTCCTGGCTGAGGAGGTTAGTCGTGGGCCCTCAGTGGGGGGAGGCTGACCCTTGTCTGGTCCAAGGCAAATGAAGGAGCTCAGGCTCCCACTGCTCCAGCCTCTAAGGCTCAAGAACGACTGCAGGGAGGGAAATTCGTTCCCTCCTCAGACCTCCAGACTTCAAAGTTTGGCTGCAGACTGGGAATCTGTTCCTGCAGCTGTCTCCGGCCTTCAGGACCCAACAGACAGAAGACCTTCTGCTGCCTCTTGTCTGTGACCTGCATTCTGACTTCTGGATGCACCCCAAAGCCTCCTGGGAGAATGGAGCTAAGATACCAGCATCCTCTTGGTTGACATCCTGCTGCTGCTGAGGGTTTCAGATCTTTGACTTTCCTGCTTGAATTTTTGCTTCCCCCACTTAAGTTGTCAACCTTATGGGGTGAATGAGCTCCCCTTGGCTTTCCTTTTGTTATCTGCCCCTCCCATGCTTGGAGGGAAGAAGACAAGCTCTCAAGATGACAGAATCATGGCCTTGTCAAGCATGCACACTGGGGACCAAGCTTGTGACACACCAACCTTGGAGGACACAGGAAAGCCTAGGTGCTCCTCCCCAAACCATTATTTGTGGCTACTCTGTAGAACTGGAACTAAGGGAACAAGAGGTGCCTTCCCCTTTCATGTTGACTTTTTCCTGTGGTGTTTATGCTGCATTTGAGATTTTAAAAACATACTTCAGAACTGGAGAGATGGCTCAACAGTTAAGAGTGTCTATTGCTCTTACAGAGGACCCCAATTCAATTCTCAACACCCGTGTTGGCAGATTACAATCTCCTCTAACTCCACTTCCAAGAAACCCACAGGCACCTGCACTTAAGCATAGCATACACATCAATTTTAAATGAAAACAACACACCCACTCATACTTCTAATCCACGTGACTCCACAGGGCCTTTGGGAGGTAAAGTCATGAAGATGGGGCCTCCATGATGGTGTTAGTGGCTTTAGGAGAGCCAGAGACGGGAGTTTACACACTGCTGACTCTCCTGTTACATTACAGTACAAGGTCCTCAAAGGATTACAGAGCTTCTAAGACTAAGAGACGACTAAGCCTCTTTCTTTATATCTTAGTTATGTTCAGCTGGATCATTCAGGTATAGCTAAGGAAATTCACTTATAACAAAAGTAAGACACGCACCACCCTAGCTGCAAGGGAGCCTGGGATGGGGACAAGGCAGTTACAGCCACTGGCTTACAGGAAGAGCTCACTCTCCTTCTAGCCCCCTGCTCGCTCTGGGCCCCTGCTTGCTCCAGGCCCCCACTCACTCCCTCCGCCCTCCACCCTCCAACCCCCAACCCCCGCCTCGCTCTGTCACCTCTGGGCCCTTTTCTCTTCTCTTAAAACAAAGGAACTATCTCTAAATGGAAATGTTCCAAGTCACCCCTGTCCCTTGTTCATGGGGCCTCTTCCAGCTACCTCCCATAAACAGGTTTCTCTCCACATTATTCAACAATCTTTTTTCCTGTTTTTTTCTTTTTAAATTTTCTTTCTTTTTGTTTTTTGGTGCTAGGGATGGAACTCAAGTCCCAAAAATTCATGAATGCCAGGCGAGCGCTCTGCCTCTAATCCGCACTCCCAGGCTCAGCAACATGCAAGTTAGAGCTGTTTGTTCTTAGGTTTTCATTGGTGAGTTGGTTAGTTATTGGTTGGCTTTCCTACAACACATCAGAATTCTGAATTTTATCTTGCCTTTCTTAAGGGAATGCCCAACAAGAATGAAACCAGGCCAGGTGGTAGTGGTGCATGCCTTTAATCCCAGCACCCAAAAGGCAGAGGCAGGCAGATCTCTCAGTTCAAGGCTACAGGGCAAGTTCTACAACAGCCAGGGCTACACAGGGAAACCCTGTCCCAAAAACAAACAAACAGAATGAAACCCAAAAAGAGCCAAGTCCTGTTTGCACAAGAAGCCTGAGTCATCCATGCCTATAACTGTGCCTGGTGTCCCACTCTGCCCTACCCCTCCAGGGCTTTAGAGCTTAGGTTTCCTGGGTGTCAGGCAGTCATTGTATCATTGAACTATATCCCTAACCAGCTACTTCACCTTTTTACATGAAAGAACCAATATTTTTTTTTAACGAGTGGGGGCAGGAGAGTTGGCTCCATGTTTAACAGTACTTGTTGCTAAGGACCTGGGTTCAATTCCCAGCACCCACATGGAGGCCCACCATTCCCTCGAGCACCAGACATGCATGTGGTATAGATGTACAAGCAGGTAAAACACTCAAATACATCAAATAAAAATAAATTAATTAAAAGTAAAACAAATGTATTTGAGAGAGAGAGAGAGAGAGAGAGAGAGAGAGAAGCAGAGGGAGAGGAAGAGGGAGGGAGAGGGAGGGAGGGAGGGAGAGAGAGAGAAATTGATCAACAGGAATCGTCTTTGAGCTCCATAAAGCTGTTCATGAGTATGGCGGTTTTCTCCTCTGGTGCAGGTCCCATATGTAGCTATAAAAGCAGATGTCCTCTACAATGAGTGGTTCTACTCTTGGGATTCTATATGATCCCAGGTCGTATCACTGAGCTTTTACCTTGTAGCCTGTCTACTCTGTCCCTAGGGACCCTCCCCTGTCTGCCCAGTGCGCAGCCCCGCCCATCACAGTACCTGGTTCATCCAGCACCTCGGGCTCTTTGTTTTCTCACTTCCTCTCAAACCAAAACTCTTACCTATCCAACACACTTCAAACTATCTTAGCCACTGTCCTCATTACTGCAGCCAGACACCTGACAAAAGCAGTTTAAAGCAGGCAGAGTTCCTTTGGGCTCAGAGTTTGAGGGTGCAGTCCATCATGGCGGACAGACGCCGTGGTAAGAATGAGCTACAGCTGCCGTGGGAGGGTGAGGCTATAGCTCACATCAGGTCGGGGAGAGGGATGAGGGGTGAGCCCTAGTCACCCACATTCAGCGTGGATCTTCCCTCACTCGCAGACACACCCAGAGGTGAGTCTTGGTGATTTTAAATTTAGTTCAGTTGACAATGGAACTGGCCAACACACAAACCTTAGAGCTCAGACTCTCGCCCATCCGCCCTGTATGGCTCCCACACTGGTTTTCTCTTAAGCATTAGAGCATCAGAAGTTTGAAGAGTGGTTATAAAAAGCATAGTTCCTGAATCTAGAAATCAAGCTGAATTAATTACGGAAGCCTGTGGACAGGAATGACAGATGTATTCCTACACTGAGGCAGATAGAGCCCACGTTGATCAAATCTCAAAATTATTTTGGCAGTGTCATGGAATGACCAACAGGTGACACCCCGTGCCATGCTGGAGTTCACACCTAAGAGGCTTTCTTACTTCCTCTCAGGAAGCCTTAAGATGCTCCAAGATAAGAGCCACAGGTGACTGCTCATGCCTGTATGCCCAGCACTTAGGTGGGTGAGGCAGGAGGATTGCTGCAAGTTTGATTGTCAACTTTGGGCTATAAAATGAGACCTATTTTCAAAAAAAAAAAAGAAAAAAGAAAGAGGAGGAGGAGGAGGAGGAGGAGGAGGGAGAAGAGGAGGAGGAGAAGGAAGGAAGGAAGGAAGGAAGGAAGGAAGGAAGGAAGGAAGGAAGGAAGGAAGGAA
>NW_021605367.1:318616-368770 GCF_004785775.1 Grammomys surdaster | reverse complement strand
GAAGGAAGGAAGGAAGGAAGGAAGGAAGGAAGGAAGGAAGGAAGG
This sequence comes from Grammomys surdaster, assembly GCF_004785775.1. Taxonomy (NCBI): domain Eukaryota; kingdom Metazoa; phylum Chordata; class Mammalia; order Rodentia; family Muridae; genus Grammomys; species Grammomys surdaster. The sequence continues at coordinate 368,725 of NW_021605367.1, read as the reverse complement.
AAACTGTACTGAGCAACTTAAAAACCATAGGGTTTTTTTTTTCCCAGTGACCTCATGGATGACAATGTGGGGTGCTGAGGTTCCAGTTCCCAAAGCATTGAGACTGAGAGCCATCATCCGTTAGAGAAGAGGGCACTTTCCTGGCCTGTGACCACACAGTCAAGAGCAGTCAAGACCAGAAGCAGGCTTAAGGCTGGCAAGGCTCGAAGTGAAGGCTCAGGGAATACTGGGGAGGGTCTGGATGGCTTCTAAAGCATTCTCAACCCTTCTAAAGCATACACACCCCTGCCAGAACCTCCTCCAGGCCCTACTTCAGCCCTGCCCCCACCATCACTGCCCACTCAGCCACCTGCTTTATCTGGATTTTCTGGCTTCAGTCTACCCTGGTCCATCCACCCTTCACATAGTATCAACCTTTTAAAAGCATGGACCAGATCCTGCTTAAAACTCCCAAGGGAGTCACAGCCCAGAGACTGAAATGGTGCTATGGATTCTTCTTAGTGCCTTGCATAACCAAGATGGCCTCTGCTGTCTGAAATCACCAGACACGGATGCCATGGCCTCCACCCCCCACATCACAGGTGACCCCAGTCACCAGCCAAAGCCCTGATGTCAGAATCACTGCTGGAGAAGTGTCTCCCAAGAGGACATGGATATCTCAGCATCAGCATCCAGCTCTTCCTCCATCCTCATTTTGTCCCCACCCCACCTCTTTTTCCATGCTTCTTATCTCCAGACACTATTGAAGTGAAATCCTAAGGGTTCTTTGAAGAGTCAGTTGTGTTGGATGGTATTTTGCTGAGGCAAACACGTGAAGGAGTGTTTTCCTGAAGTGGACACAGGTGAAAGACTAAGGCAGACTCGTGAAGGAATATTTCACTGAAGCAAACACAGGAGAGAGGATATTCTGTTAAAGCAAGCATGTAAAAGGACATGTGATGAAGGATTCTTTGCTAAACACACACACACACACACACACACACACACACACACACACACACACACAGACATATTGGTCTGCCTCTACATTGAATAGTTGAGCTGCATTTCTTGGGACTCCATAGAGAAAAACTCACCAAAAAACTTCTGGTGGTGTGCTGCACTTTCTTACCACTTTGCCGACTCAGGCCGATTGGCAGAGTGATGTCAGCTGAGACAGACACACGTGCTGAGGCAAGACCTGTGAAGGACACGTGATGTTTGGAGGCTATAAATAGGACTTGACGGACAGTGACAGAGGCTGAGCTTGGCTTGCTTGTAGAGCTAGCTGTGCAATGCTTGTGGGTCTCCATTTTCACTGATCTTCATTTCCTAAGAGGGCCACAGTCGAGAACTTCTCCTGGCCTTCCTCCTGGTCCCTTTTGCAGACTCAGTTGGAGTCTGAGGCCTGGCTATCTCTACTAAGTAGTGCCTCTGCTGCTGATTCGTGTTTGCTATCCTATCCCAACTCTACGGAACTGGACTGCTGATGTATCCATGAAGTGTTTGTGAGTGGATCGAGCTGCCACTGCAGACCTGTGAACTGAACTGCCGATTTCCAGACAACACAGACAGGAGTTGCTCCAAAGAACCTTTCTAAACAGGTCCACTTCCCCTGTATCCTTTCTTTTTCACTACCTCTGGTGGGTGGTGGGCTACAAGGGAGGTTAAAGCACTTAAGGATCATCATTAAAAATAAGGTTTAAAAAAATTAAAGTCAGTCAGGCGGTGGTGGCACAAGCCTTTAATCCCAGCACTTGGGAGGCAGAGGCAGGCGGATTTCTGAGTTCGAGGCCAGTCTAGTCTACAGAGTGAGTTCCAGGACAGCCAGAGCTACACAGAGAAACCCTGTCTCGAAAAAACAAAAACAAAACAAAAAAAAAAAATTAAAGTTACACACCATCCACAGGAAACTAGAATTCCCTAGATCCTGATTGTCCTCTGGTTACTATGGAAAGCAGATCTAATCATGTCCATCTCAGAGGAGGGAACGTTTTGGAATCTCTCCAGTTGTTCCAGGTTACAAGCACAGTGGCAGAGTGGCGTGCACTGGGAGCTTCAGGAGCTGGTGCATACTCTTTCCTCGGTTTCCATAACAAGGAGCTGTAAGGCTGTCTCCCATCTACTCGATTGCTGCCCTGACTTTTTCATGTCACTTCCCTTCTGAAAAACAAAGATGGCTGTTGCTACGTTCCCTCAGTGTCTCACATGCTTAGAACAATCCAGAGTAGGTGTGGACAAATGAATGTGCAAAGAATTTACCCTCGGGCTCTCAGGATGGCTGCGTAGCTTCACAGGCTGCTGGGCAGCCTTGTGCATGGGGAGCAGGGCATGCTGGGAAGCAGGTATGCATAAGCTGGAGTGGAGAAGCCATGGCTTCCCTCCAGCACTGTGAGATCCCAGGGAGGGAGAATTAGGGGACAGGACTGAGATGACTCATGAGAGATAAAAGGACCACTTTATCTCAGCTTTACCTCCTGAAGGACTTGAGTTTGAATTCTCTCTTGCCCTTGAGTTCCTACCCAAGTCACTGCACATACTTTTGGGGGTGGTGTGGTGCTAGGAGTGGAACCCAAGGTCTCATTTATGCTTTGTGAGCTAACCTATGCTACATTTACACTTTCTAGGCAACACCACTAATCTGGATGCAGTTTGTCTTAGTCTCCACTGTTTAGTCTGTTAGAAGGCTCTCTGTCTCTCAGAAAGAAGGGCTGGGACAGATCTCAGAGCCTTCCAAGTCCCTTTGCTTCTATTTGTCAAACTAGGGTTCCTGGTCCCCCAAAGAACCTGTGCTTCTGCTTACTGGGCCTAGAGACTCTTGGAGCCAGCGAAGAGAAGGAAGTGGAGTCATGCAGAATTCTCTCTGTAGAACCACACCCCAGACTACTGATCAGGAGCCTGAGGCTGGCCTGGACAGGGAACTCCAGATCTGCAACTGCCTGTCTTTTTCCTGAGCAGTGGCTGCCCCCATGAGGGCGAAGGCAGAAGCTGTGTGCAGAAAAGCTAATGGGAGAGGTGTTGCCACTAAAGGAGAAAAAGGAGGTTTCTGGGGGACAAGGAAGCCTGGAGTTCTGTTTAAGACCCATCAGGATGTGTGGCCCAGGGATTCCTGGGGAGATGAAGTAGGAGTAGCCAGGCTGCCTGTTTGAGGGTGGTCTATGGGGAATGTGGAGGGAGGCAGGGTCAGGAGGGAGTGTCAGAACCCTCCAGAGAAACTTGATGTAGGGAATGACCACCCAGGAATGGCAGAAATCAGTAAGACAGTTGCAGACAGCAGGCTGCCAAGAAACATAAGCCTTGCAGGCTGTTGTCCCCAGGAAAAGGTAACACTGCTCAGGCCTGTGGGCCTATTCCCTGGAACAGGGACATAAGCCAGGCCACAAGGTAGAAAGCAACACTACTTGATGCTGTCACTAGGAGTCCTTCTTGAACTGTTTCTGCTCTCAGCTGCCCATCCTTCGTGTGCATGGAGGTGTGCTTCTCACAGTCTGAGCCTGGAAAGGCTAGCAGCCACTGTTGGGTTGCCTGTGATCACCTAGCCACACTCTGGGGAAACAGAGAGCTTTAAAAATCCACAGTTGGGTTGCCTGGCCCGCTTAAGTAGCAGGGCTGCCACTTAAACATCTGAATATGCCCTGGCCTGACATGGCCATGAGGCATGGTCACGAGCATGTGATCATAGTGATGGCACTTGATTTCCCTTTTCAAAAGCCACCACAGAGAACAGCCAAAGAGGTAAACAGACAACTGTGTAGGAGCTTAGCGGTTTCTCTGATGTGACGTCAATTCCACAAACATCCCGCAATTGTCTAAGCAGAACTGTGGCTCTCTCTGCATTGTCCCTGGACAAAGAGAAGCTATAAGATGCAAATCAAAAACCTTCACCAGGAGGCTGGGGTACATGTAACCGGAGCTCAGAAGTTTAAGGCCCTGGCATTGTGGCCAGACCCCTATCTCCCCCAAAAGATGATATTGTAAGTGACAATGAACTGGACACTGCCAACAACAAAGGAGTATCACATCTTAGTGGTACAGCACACCACGAAGAACGGTTATTTCCTCTCATGATCAAAGGCCAATGGACGATATTTACTTCCCACCGTGCAGCATGGGGAGCAAAGCTGAGGACCAGGTCACACACTGCTCGTTCGGGGGAGAGCCCAAATTCATAACTCAAAGCAAATTTCTTTTTTGTACTGGTTGCATGTCATTTTAACATCCTAAGACAAAATATTGGAAGTCAAGGACAGCCAGAAATGACATCCTAGTCAGCAATAGGCACATCAGCCTGCCTGGCAACAGCCGTGTCAACTCCCGTGGCTGTTGGAAAGCTTATAGCTATTCAGCACTGAAGAACCAGTTAAATGTGGTTGTGGGAAGGCAGGAGCAGGGGCCACGAGTCCAGCTGCTATCTTCTCTGTGGTGGAAATCCTACACAGATAACAGAATGGCTTAGGGCTAAGTATAACATACACACATACAGACAGATGCACATAAATACTCTCACTGTGTGCCTCTGTCTTGGTCTCTCTGTCTCTGTCTCTGTCTCTGTCTCTGTCTCTGTCTCTGTCTCTGTCTCTCTCTCTCTCTCTCTCTCTCTCTCTCTCTCTGTGTGTGTGTGTGTGTGTGTGTGTGTGTGTGTGTAGGTAGGTAGGTAAGTAAGTAGGTACAGATAAAGCTAGGGCAGCCTAAATCAGATCAGCTGTGACATTATACTATAGTTTCCAAAAATATCACCATTGAGGACATGGGCCAAGCCCATGTGCTATGGCCTCACAACTGTGCATGGACCTAAGGTCTTCTCAGCCAAGGTTTCAGCTGCTGAAGTGTAGGTATGGCTTCAGCCAATCAGAAACAAGGCCCAGAGAAAGGCTGAGGTGAGAGTGGGGTAACACATCTGTGCTCATAGGAACCAGGCTGAGAAACAGGACCTCACATGGGAAAGAAGAGATTGGAAGGGCCTGGGAAAGTGACATCTGCTGAGGGGTCTGTTTCTACTTTACTGGAGCATGGTAGGACTATTAGGGTCTCACACCTCCGAGGCAGTCTAGCCCCAGCCCCAGCCGGGCCTTTGGGCATGCAGCTTCAGCACAGAGCCTTGGTCCCTTGGACTGTCCAAGGGGCCTGGTTGGATCTTGTGGCCTTGGGGGTTAACTGCAGGCAGGCTGCATGATGGCCGTGCCTGTGTGTGGTGGATGTTCAGGAAGTATAGCTTCCTTCCCCTTGGCTCAGAGAGGAGAATCACATTGAAGGAGTGAGTTCTGCAGTCTCAGGGGGCCATCCCCCATCCTTTCCCAGAGCCTTTCCCTTTATGGGGAACAAACCCAGAAAGACAACTGGTGCTTGGAAGCATCCACCGCCATGTCCCACAGTAAGAGATGCTTCACAGGACAGCTGAGCTCTCAATAGTGGTGGTGGTGTTATCATTATTATTATTTATTACATTTATTTATTTTGTACATATCTGTGGTGGGACATGTGTAGAGACCAGAAAACCACTTATGGAAATCAGTTCTCTGATCCCACCATGTGGGTCCCGGGAATTGAACTCAAGCCTTCAGACTTAGTGGCAAGCATTTTTGTCCACTGAGCCATCTCATCAGCCCCACAGTGGATTTATTTCTAAATAAGCCTCCCAAGGCTAGGTGCAGTTCAGCATTTATGGGTTTGGGATTCTATCCCTAGTACCACAATGTGGCCGAGGAGGAGAATGAAAGTACATTCTGCAACCCACTAGGCATAGGGTCCAAGAATTGGCTTGGGAACATGGCACACTGACGTCTGCCAGCTACCCTGACTGTGCCTCTAGTTCCTCGTCCATAGTCCAGGGCAAACAAGTCCAGGTTTTCTGTGAGGATTTAAGGATGATGAACAGATCCTGCATTATACACAGCACCAAAACTTGCTGCTATCATTACTGACCCAGATAGCCAAGGGACACATCTCCCCTGTGTTGTCATCTGTGGACAGGGAGTAGGGTCTCAATACGTCAAAGACGGCACAGTTACAGCAACACTTAGATACTGGGGCATGGCTTCAAGTCCTGAGCACATGTTCATTAGTCCTCGAAGTGCTGCACAGAGCTCACTAGTCTGATCCTCTTTGCAAATGAAGACAATGAGGAACAGAAAGACTGAACCACCAACGTGGTCCCGTGGGGCTGGAGCCAAAGAGCCTCTTCGTATGGACATATGCCCAGTGGTTCTCCATAGTCTCCACCACTCTCTGTAGCCACCCAAGACAGTTGTTCTTCCTGCAGTGGAGACGGGTCTTAGCACTCATATCTCTCTCAAAATCTGTAAAATAAAAAAACAAATCAAGGGCCACGGGCTTTACAGTATAGACATGAGGAATATCCAATCCATGGGCAATCTGTCCTGCCAATATCCATCCAATGTGCATTACCTATCTGAAGATGATAACAGATCCACAGTGCTCATTTATCTAGAAGCTTCCTGCACCCACAGCCTGGGAACTTCTGGATACATGAGCAGTATGCATCCATTACCTCCTGTCGTTCCCACCTGCACAGCAGTGGCCCTAGGAGGGTAGACACCTGTAGTCTCAGGGTTAGGGTCTCCAGCCTCAATCCCTTGAGGGCCTGTCTAGGTTGTGTATGTGTGTGGGGGTCACCCATCCATGTGCTCCACACACATCCTTCCACGGCATGCATACGTCCCTCCTGAGAAAGTCCCAGGGTCAAAGTGCGCTCTACAAGTCCCCCAAATTTCCTGAAGCAGAGCAGATAATGTAACGAAGATGACCAGATGCTTGTGGGTGATAGTGTCGATGAAAGCACCAGGCAGCTGGACTTCCCATAAGCTGCCCAAAGCACTCTAAGATACACTGATCCGCGACACCTCCACAGTCCTCCCCCACAGATGAAAATTCCCTTGCTAAGGAGGCAGGGCTCGCAATCTGTAGCTTCGAAGAACCCATGAAAATTTATCTTGGTTTTAGTTCCCCCTTCCTCTGCTTACCCATTTCTGGGAATCTAGCCTTACTTAGAAAGTCATAAAGAGAAGAAGAAAGGAGTCAGGGAGAGAAAGGAGTGGGAAGAAGAGATGGAACAGGGAGAGGAGAGAGAAACTTACTACAATAGGTGGAGGTGCTCCCCAGTGACCATGGGGGCTCTGGCTGTGGGGAAAGTTCTGATTTGTTTCCTTAAATCTGTTACTTCAAAAACATTCTGAAACTGAGCGTTGTGACCCACAGATGCTAGGCTCAGGCAGGAGCATTACTGTACATTTGAGACCAACCTTGGCTATAGAGTAAGACCTCCTTTGAAAACTAACAAAGCCAACCTTTCTGGCTGAGTGTGGTATAATCCCAGCTCTGAGGAGGCCGAGGCTGGAGGATTGCTCCAAAACCAAGGCTGTGTAGTGAGTTCCAGGCCCACATGGGCCGCAGGGTGACACTGTATCTCCACCACAACAAAACCACCTTTTAATTTCCTTCTTTCTCTCTGTCTCTCTCTCTGTCTCCGTCTCTGTCTCTGTCTCTCTCTCTCTCTCTCTCTGTGCGTCTCTGTCTCTCTCTCTCTCCTTTATTATTTGATGTGTATATGTGCTGCCTATATTTGCCTATACACCACCTGTGTGCCTGGTGCCCACTAAGACCAGAAGAGGGCACCAGACCATTCCCTTCAACTAGAGTTATAGACTGTGACTGCCATGTGGGTGCTGGGAATCAAATCCGGGTCCTCTGGAAGAATAATCAGTGCCCTTAACTGCCGAGCCATCTCTCCAGCCTCCAAACTGCATTTTTAAAACTTCAGGACCCTGGGTTGGGGATTTAGCTCAGTGGTAGAGCGCTTGCCTAGCAAGCACAAGGCCCTGGGCTCGGTCCCGGGTCGTTCATCCATGTAGACAATCAACTTTTTATTTTCTTGGGCCCGTTTTCCTTATTTTAAAAATGAGCATAATAAGCATAGGCCATAATCTCCTAGCATTTGGAAATGTTGAGGCAGGAGAATTGTTACAAGTTCAACATGAGCTACAAAATGAATTCTAGGGCAGCTTATGCTAGTATGAGACCCTGTTTCTAGACAAACAAACCATGAGAGACCGTGACAGTGCTTCTTTATCAGGTTGGGGAAGTGAAGTGTAACAAAACCCCAACGCTCAAGTAAGTCTTTCGTTTGCCCAGTCACCTGTCACTTTCTACCTCTCACCGGACTCTTTGGCCCCTTTCTCCCAGAACTCCTCACCCTAGCACCCTCCACTCATTCTCAGCTTCATGGCCTTCAACCCCAGATCATTGTCATGAAACTTTGATAAGAAGTTACATAGTAGAACAAATTTTTAATTAATTTAACATTCGTGTTGACATAGTTCGAAGTCAGCACCAGACCTTGTGTCTCTCTGACTCCACAGCACCGGGGCGCTTCTTGACAAAGCGAGGCTGCTGAGCTGGAGATGTTACTCATTTGGTTCAGTGTTTGCCTAACAACACAATGCCTGCCTGCAGTTAATAACCAGCAGTCCAAAATCAGCATGGTGACACCAGCCCGCGTGTCACCATGTGACGCTGTCTGAACTCTGAGAGGTGGAAGTAGGAAGATCAGGAGTTCAAGGTCACCCTCAAGTACAGAGCAAGATCAAGACCAGCCTAGGCTACATGAAACCCTGTCTCAAAAAAAAAAATTAGAGGCCGGAGGGATGGCTCAGCAGTTTAGAGCACTGGCTGCTCTAGCAGAGACCCAGGTTCAGTTCCCAGCAGCCACATAGTAGCTCACAACCACCTGAAACTCTAGTTCCAGGAAATCTGATGGTCACTTCTGGCATCTGTGCACACCAGGTGTTGTACACTCATAGAAGCAGAAGAAACACTCATACACTTACAATAAAAATAAGCAGTTTTTAAAACTTTAATTTTATGACCATGAAATGCAGACATATGATCATAGATGTTATTGGATCAAATGCCAGAAAGGGATTTTTAGATCATAGATCAGAAACAGGTAGTGAGCAGAGATCAATTCTGCAACATAGACAAATGTGTGTGTGTGTATTAGGAAACACACACTTGGGCTCCTAGGAGCAAAGAACCAGATGCATAAAATTTGTCAAACATTCCCCAAAAGTGTGATGCACTGGGTATAGGATGGACACACAGACACACAGACACAGGGAGACTGAAAGAGAAGAGCAGACAACACACAGGCATTTATGCTGCCTCAGCTAACAGTTTTGTACTTTTGAATTTATTCCTCAATAAAAATAAAATTAAGAAGCTGAATGGGCCGGGCGATGGTGGCACGCCTTTAATCCCAGCACTTGGGAGGCAGAGGCAGGCAGATTTCTGAGTTTGAGGCCAGCCTGGTCTACAGAGTGAGTTCCAGGACAGCCAGGGCTACACAGAGAAACTGTGTCTTGAAAAAAAAAAAAAGCAAAATAACAACAACAACAACAATAATAATAATAGAGATACAAACATATATGGCCACCATGTACCCTTACCAGGAAAAAGAGGAGGGACCTTTGCAGCAGAACGGATGACACAAGCTCCTGTGCTGTCTTACTATTCATGCAAAGGTAACACCTCGCTAGCAGTAGTAAGGATGTTAGGATCATCCTCATGAAAGAGGCAGGGGAATGACTGGGTTAGCCACAGGTCTGCAGCACTGCACAGCCTCCCTTAATTGAGGACAATAATCCTGGCTTTCTGTGCCCATGCTGATTTCAGAGCTCTGGCATGCCAGGGTCTAGTCATATGCTGCCTCTCCTGAGCCCCACCCTGAGCCTGATCCCTGCCAGGTTGGTGGAAGGGGGCTAGTGAAACATGTACCATCTGCCTGCAGAGGCCCGGGTGCTGCCAGGGGTGGGGGCCTGCCACCCCCAGGCAGTGGACAGGGCCTCTCGCATCCGTTACTTGCCCCCAGGCCACGTTCTGCCCACCGCACAGCAGTGATAGATAGTTTGTGAAACACCCTGAGCTTGCGGTTGACCAGAATTCTGAAATAATTCCATTGAGACCGGAATTCATGCAATGTTCTGTATCCTGATGTGGTAAAGAAGGTGGCCCACGGGGTGGTGGGGGGAGGCAAGGGCTGTGAAGGCCCAGGGATGGTGAGACAGCCTTCAGGCCCTGCAGCAGGGGCTCCGCTGGCCCCCCTCACCCACGGGCTCCGGAAGGCCCATCTGACAGGAGCAGGGCCCTGATAAGCGCCACCTGACCATGAGGCCCCAGGCAGAGAGATTAATGCTCAAATTGTCAACAGCCTCCCACGACATACCCCATGGGGAGCAGGGGCCAGGAGGAGACAACTGGGAAAGGACAGAAGAGATGTCAGCAAGAAATGGACAAGAGGAAAACTCAGCCTCCCTGCCTTCTGGTCTCAGCTTGTTATGTCAACCCACACTGGCCTGAGTTGGCCTACCAGGGCAAGATGCCAAGACTTGAGGTACAGCAAGCATCATGGCGCTCAGTCATGTTCCAAGCTGGCCCCAAGCCTGAGCAGGCCCTGGCTGTGCTATGCAGGAGGTTGGCTGGTAATCTGCCAAAGTCCAGGAAGCCTGGAGGCTTCTATAGGCCCATCAGTTCCTGAGCCTCCTCTCCTGGGCCAGGACTCCAGCCAAACCTGGGTTCCCTGTACCAGCCCTGGCAGGCCCTGGCTGCTGTCCTGAATGGAATGTGGGTTTTCCCTGGATGGTTCCCCCTGACCCCATTCATCAGCAGACTGGCATCACAGACCAGCAGTCGCTAGGCCATTAGATTCAGGACTTACTGTAGTCCTCAGGTTCCGGCTGACTAAGATTCCTAAGCTGTGGGGAAACCAGAAACTCAAGAGATGGGTTTTCTACGAAGCAAAATGTATTCTCTGAATGTCTTCCCTGTGCTCTGTGGTTATCCTCACTCCCCCCCCCCCCCCCCCGCCTTTCTTCTTAAGGGAAAACCCGCCCCCTTTTTTCTCTGAAGAAGTGGTGATACTAGAAATCAGAGTCATGAACCCAGGCCCCTGGGTACTTCACCAGCTCCATGGTGACTGGGTTTTGAATTTCCATCTCTATATGCATTTGGGTTTTCGCTGTGTGTTATCTTTCCAGCTCTGCCTTAGAAGCTCTGCTCTGCTCTGGCAACCCAAGACACTGCCCTTCTCAGCCCTGAACCAGGAGCAGAACAGTGGCCACCCCTAAAGAGGGCAGCGCCATCCTTCTTGACTATCCTGGAGCACAAGCACCCGGGTGTGTTATCACTTGTCCCTGGTCCAGGTGCTGGACCTCTGGCCTCTATGGTGGGCAGATGATCCCCTCTGCTCCCCTCCCACCCAAGGACAATGGGAACTCCAAATGTCAAGCCAGATGCTGTCCCAAAGGGCACAGACAGGCCTAGGTGTCCATGAAGATGTCAGGGACACGGTCTGTCTATTCTTTTCCCTTTCTCTGCTCAGGGGGACACAGTGGCCGGTTAGTGACCATTTCCATGTATGTCAGTTTTCTCATTAAGTTTCCAAGGACAGATGTCACAGCCTCAGGACCTTGGGAGCCAGGCTAGAAGCAGAGGGGAACTCTGGGAACAGGATCAGAACAGGAGAAGGTGTACAGGAAACCTCGATGTCCCAGGTTAGTGTACCAGATGCCACCGCCATCAGAACTGACTCCAGACACAGACAGTAATGTGTGAAGAATACCTTCAGACCATTAAACATTGAACCCGAGTTCATGGATTTTACTTCTCTGAAACAGAGTTTCATTCTATAGTCCAGAATGGCTTCGAACTCCTGCCTAGGATTACAGGCCTAATTGATTTTTTTTTTATTTCTTTTGTTTTGGTTTAGTTTGGGCTGATGTTTTGAGGCAGGGTCTTATGTAACCCAGGTTAGCCTCAAACTTACCAAGTAGTCAAAGATGCTCTTGAACTCTTAATCCTCCTGCCTCCACTTCCCCAGTCCTGGGATTATACTGTCACAGCCAGCCCTACCTGAACTCAACTTGTAATGATGTTAACAGAATGTTGTATAGAGATTAAACTGCCTGCTGGAAGGAACCTCATTGAGAAAGAAAGAGGTGGCACACACACACACACACTCACTCATTCACACTCGTGAGCACACACATAGTCACTCAAACACACACACATATTCACACACATACATACACACACACGCACATACTCTGTCTCTGTCACACTCCCACTCACTCACACGCGCACCCAAACACATACACCTCCATAGCCGTCCTGTGCAACATCTTCAGTGCGTGTTGTGTGGGCCTGGCCCAGGCCTGGGAGAGCTGATGCGGAGACATGCAGTTAAAACGAAACCCTCCAGGGAATCCACTAGAAATCATGAAGAAAGCTTTAGGTGGGTAGGAGAGTGGGAGGAAGGTGGGGCTTCCGCTCTCTTTGTCTGTGCCTTCTGGTCAATTTGAAGGCTTGCTGTGAGCATGCATTGTTTTTACAATTTAAAACACATGCACGTCTCCTGGAGCCTATGAAGGAGTGTTGCAATGGACCCGAAGAATGAAGGAGGAGAGGTGATGGCAGATGAAATATAAGCATGGCTGTGGAGACAGAGAGTCAGGCTGGGTGCCGGGCAGGCCTTCTCCAAACACTCGTGTGCTACTGGGCCCCAACCAGTCACCAGAATCTCCTGGCAGGTCAGGGTGAGAGCCAAGGCCCAGGGTGAGAGCCGTTGGCCCTCTGTGCTTGGTTTCCCTGTCTGTTCACTGAGGTACTCAACTCACCTCCCGCAGGCTCAGCATCTGAAGCTCCTGACATGTCTTACATGAGCTGACCACAGCCACCTAGGACCCCAGAACCCCACATGGAGTCGGGGTAGCCTAAGGAAGAGGAACAGGCAGCTTTGTCCCAGCAGCCAGGCTTGGGAGGACAAACTTCTCACAACATCCGTATTCCTGTTGAGTAAATCTCTCCAAGGATCAAAGAGCCACCTTGGTCTGCTGGTCCATCAACCCCAGTCTCGACTTAGCTACTGGCTCTGATGCCCTAGGCCAGGAGAGTAGGAGCCTCAGCCTAAGAACATTAGGGGTCCTCATGGACCCAACCCGAAGTGACCATCCAGACCGGGGGTGGGCTGTCTGCAGACCCAGTTAGCTGGGTCCCCTACTTTCCTGATCACACAGGCCTTGTTTGTGAGCTACCACTGTTTTCTGTTTTAGGAGCTTGGGGGAGCATATTTTGTTTTGTTTTGAGTTTTGGGGTTTTGTTGTTGTCGCTGTTCAGAGCCCTCATAGGTTTCTGACAGTAAAGGCTGAGGGCTCCAACTCTTTCTCAATATTCCCTGGTGTCCTCAATAAAAACTTCTACTCCGATGTGTGCAGGAGGAGGGAAGGTAGCTGGCAGGAACTAATGGGGTCTGGGGTGTGCCTCAGTAGCCTAGTGTACCCAAGCTCTGGGTCCCACTCTAGCTCCAGGAATAAATGAGCAAGGAACCAGTGGTGTAAGAAACCCAAACTCAAAATATAGACCTGTCAACAAGGTACAGTCTGGGGCCTCACTTATATCTCGATTCTCACCAGAGCCCTCTGAGCTGGTTCCCAGGAGGAACCTATGTCAGATCAGAGCATGAGACCAGTAAGGCCACCCACAGCCAATGTGGGCACAACAGGGACTGAAGGAAGAGAGGCCCCAGTGTCCAGGCTCCTTCCATCTCTGCATGTAGACACCCACCCTCTGTCCACCCTGAGGCCCAAGCAGGGGTATATTTGCAGGGTGTGGGGTGCCCTCTAGTGGCTATAAGGCTCCAATTCAACCCCTACCCGAACCCCATGTAGTAAGGTGGAACCAGTCCAGCTCTTCCCTGATCCTGTACCCTGGGGCCAGAGACATCAATTCACTTTGCAAAAACCAAGGCACAGGCTATGTGCTCAAAACAACTGGCACAGCCAGAGGTGCTGCCCAGCAGTGCTGTGGTACAGCCCGGGGGCCACAGCCTTTATTGAGTGCCTGCTATACATGCTCAAATGACAGAGCTCTGTGACCCCAAAACAAACAATTATTCTCTTCTGTAGACAAAACTCAACGTCACTCCACACCCCTGACCTAGAAAGTGTCCAAAGGAGTCCTCACGTGTCAGTGTGCAGAGAGGCATAAAGGACTCTAGTCCCCTGATGGGAGCTGGAGGACACCAGTGCTGTGTGTGAGCTGCCAGGCTGCATCTTCATATCGTTAGCAGTGTGGTGTGTTCCTGTCAACCAGCTCAGACTGCCACCACCAAAGGAGCTGACACCCCAGCAGCAGACTTATTTGAGGCTCACACCACTCTAAGGAACAAATAATATTGGATTTTAAAGATGGAAACAAAGTTCCTAGCAGTTGGAGGACTTTGCCATGGCTACAGGTCCGAGAAGGCAGCGCCACCACTCTACCTAACCTGACCCTCTACCTTAGCAGCCAGACATGCTGGCTAGTGCCATTAATACCACAAGTGTTGGGTGAGAGAAGATGGCAAAGGCAGAGGCACGTCTCTGTTTGAGGCCAGTCTGCTTTACAAGAGTTCCGGGCCAACCTGGGATGTAGTGGCACCTACCTCTAGACCCAGCACTCAGAAGACAGGCAAGAGGAGGCCAGCCAAGTCTACAGAGCAAGTTCCAAAACAGGGATTCCTGAGAAATCTTGTTTTGAAAAATAAACATCAAATAAAGAATTCCAGGCCAGCCAGGGCTGCAAAATGAGATCCTGTCTAGCATTGATTGATTGATTGATTGATTGATTGATTAATATGGAAAAACAGTGAAAACCAGACATGGCAATACATGCCTGTAATTTCAAAACTTGGGAGGTGGAGGCAGGAGGATCAGAAATTCAAGATTATCCTCAACTACATATTGAATATAAAGCTAGCCTGTGATACATGAGACTGTCTCAGAGAGAGGGGTGGGGGAGGAAAATTGTGTAAAAATTAAATGCAACATAAATCCATCTGTGGCCCATGATGGTGAGGGACTGGTCAGTGGAGTGTATACAGTCTAGACACAACTCTGTTTCCTAAAAGAAATTTATGTCATCAACAAACAATCACTGCCCTGTGCCCTGTGCCCTGTGCCCTGTCCCTATGCCCTGTGCCCTGTGCCCTATGCCCTATGCCCAGTGCCCTATGCCCTGTGCCCAGTTCCCTATGTCCTGTGCCCTGTGCCCTGTGCCCTATGCCCTGTCCCTATGCCCTGTACCCTATGCCCTGCACCCTATGCCCTGTGTCCTGTGCCCTGTGCCCTATGCCCTGTCCCTATGCCCTGTACCCTATGCCCTGCACCCTATGCCCTGTGCCCTATGCCCTGTGCCCTGTGTCCTGTGCCCTGTGCCCTGTGCCCCATGTCCTGTGCCCCATGTCCTGTGCCCTGTGCCCCAGGAACAGCCCTGCATGACCGCTAGCTTCCATTCACTCTCTTCAATCCAAGAGTCAACAAGGATGCAAAAGAGGGAAGGGGTTCCTCCCTGTGTAATTGGGAGGTGAGTGAGCAGGAAGATGGAGGAGTGCGTGTCCCTCCACTGGGAAGTGGGCAAGAGGGAAGCTAGAGAGAAGGTTTCCTGTCTGCTCACATGTGAATGATGAACTGTTGGCATTTGCTGGTATGTATCCTCTGAGACCAGTGCTGGGCCCTGAATATTCCAACATTACAAAGTCTACATTTTTTAACAAAATAAAATTTTTATTGTCTTGATAAGTCATTTTAAGAAATAGACTATGTGCCAGGCAGTGGTGGTGCACACCTTTAATCCCAGCACTTGGGAGGCAGAGGCAGGAGGATTTCTGAGTTCGAGGCCAGCCTGGTCTACAGAGTGAGCTCCAAGACACCCAGGACTATACAAAGAAACTCTGTCTCGAAAAAAAACAAAAAAAGAAAACAAAAAAGAAATAGACTATGTGATGTTTTAAACATTTATAAACCTTTGGGATATTCTTTCAAAGAGCAATGTTAGCATTTCAATCACTTTTGACTAAAATTCCTCACATAAAGGAACATATGAGTTGAAAACTGTAAATGCTAAAAGACACATTTCTTAGAATGTTTGGTTGCTACTTTATACAAGTATTTGACATATATAATATCAAGCAGGACATCATTTTCATTTTCTTTCAGAAAAAAATCATGAGTTTTCACTGGTTAAAACAAAATTAAAATTATTTATATATGAAGGGAAATAAATGTAAACACAAAAATCTAAAAATGGCAAATAAATTCACGTATAGAAAGCCTACTTAGGAACTAAATGCAGCTGTTTATAAGACTCTTAAGTCAGGACGGCAGCACCTTGTGACCAGTTTCCAGACTCTGGACAAGACTTCACAGCCAACCACCCTCTGCCTGGTGAGGGTAGCAAGTGACCTCCCAGAACATGAAGTGCTGGCACTGGAATCTTGAACTTCCACCCTGCAGAATCCCAGGAAATCAGCATCACTTAGTAAGCCACCTAGCCAACTATCGTGAAGACACGTGAAACCTTGAAGAGACCCTGGGAAGACACTTACAACAACAGGCACTCACACAGAGGGTGGCATTGGGCATAGCAGTGGATGTTGGAAGACACAGCAAGGTGAGGTATGCACAGGAACAAAGAAAATAAAGATTAGTGGCAAAGGACCCAGCCAAGACTCCGCCCACTTAAACCCCAGATCTTCCATGTAGGACCCAGCTGAGCCGTCATGTCCTCACAAGCTCACAGTGTGGCTTCGGCTCAATATTGAAGTGATGGAGACTTTGAGGTAGAGTGGGATAGAAAACGAGTGTTTATGTGGATTCGGGAAAGGCTGGTGCTGGCCTTATGCAGTGGGCTGGGTTTCTTTCAGTCTTCACAAGAACTCTTCCAGGTTCTTATGAAGAAAGCGCACCACCACTCTTGCACGCCCTGTGTTAGTTTTATTACCATCCCATGTATTGTTTATAGGCCATGGTCCATGCATGTCGATCAGCTTGGGAGAGTCCATTCTTAGCTTCCATTCGTGAGTCCCAGGGATGCCTTTACCAAAGAGCCATCTCGGGGACCTTCACTTCCCTTACCCATTTCTCTGCTACATTATGACCTTGCCAGGGCCACCAACCAGAAAGTTGGTTACATACTGCTTCTGATGGACTATCCAGACACCAGAATCATAAGCCAAATAGACCTCTTTGCTCTAGAAAACCCCCTCCCTTGGAGAAATTGTTAGAGCAGAAAACAAGCGACTGAGGCCAGGTCCCTGTGGATTGTGACCTCTATGTGCACAAGTGCACAGTGTCCTCAGAGTCACAGGTGGCCATACTGGAGCAGGCATCTGCCATTCCCATATCCCAAGCAGTTCTAAAAATCCCACCATGAAGACACACAAACCCTCATCACTGTGTTTAAGTGCAATGTCTACTTCGATGATGTCACATGTCTGTCACCCTCACAATATCAGTCTTGGTTGGACATCTGTCTGATGGGGAAATGAGGGAAGAAACAACTTGCTTCATGGTCACCCACTTCTTACTGCCCCAGGCTGCCTTCTTCCCCCTAGTCCATCCACAAGGGAAGATGAACACAGGCACATGGGTCCTTCCTCACTCAGATACACTTGCCCAGACACAGAGGTCACAGACATATATACCACTTCTCTGGAGCTGGTCCTTCCCCTCACCTAGGCCAGGCTCTACTGTATCCTGCCTCTCTCTAGTGTTCTCTTCCAGCCTCTCCTGACAAATATGTGGAGCCCACAGAGCCCTTCCTCTTCTGGCTCAACTGCAAAGGAAAAGTCTGGGCTCCTGGGAGGTTTCCCAGCATCCATTTCTCATTTACATGCATCCAGCCTGACCCGCCTTCTCCCTCCAGGCCTAAGTGCTGGCACAAGGTCCTACCCAGCATGTTGTCCTGCTTGCCATGTCGGGAGTTATAGCTTCAACCTGACAAAAACATGCCCACACCCAGCCCTTGTGTGTTCCATGTGTGTTCTGACTTGGTTCAGGAGTGTCTATGGGTCAAAGGCTCTGAGGATGTGGATGCTGGCCCTCCTTACTGTCTCCTCAGGGCCAAGAACAGCATCCAGAACTAACCAAGTGCCCAAAAAAAGTCCACCTATCGGTGGATGTTACATGTTTACGTGTGTCTACACTGCACACGACAGTGTGCCTTGGTGAAGGTAGTATCTTGTGTACGTCCAAACTGAATGGTGTGAGCCTGCCAATGGCTATATGCCTCACAAACTCACGGAAGAGAAAGAGGTATCTAGGAGTCAGTGTCAAAAGCTCTCACACATCTGTCATCGTGTGGTGGTCCAGGTAGGGCCCAAAGCACAGAACTTCACCCCACCACTTCTGACAAGGCAGCAAGGAAACCTACCATACACCTCAGCCCCACCTGCCTCACCAAGCCTGGGAAGAGACAGGCCCTGGGACAGAGAACAAGCCACTGTCCTCCACTCAGGCTGCCCCAGACTCTCATCACCATCCATTGCAACCAACGCTCTTGGGCATCAGTGCTCCAAAGACCTCAGATATCTGTGAGTGTACAGTAAGGCTTGAATCATGCAGGTGGTCAATACTGTGAAAGACATGACAGGGTATATTGTGAATGGGTCTGGTCTGAAGATGGGCAACCATCCTTGGCAGAAGAAAGGAGGCAGGAAGGCAGGGAGGGCAAAAGAGAGAGAGAGAGACAGAGACCTGCTCCAGGCTGTGCGCGTGCTGGCCACAGAGTCTGTGGCCCAGGTCTGGGGGACTGGCATCCTGGCTGATACCTCCCCCTGCTGTTGGAACCAGATGCCTGCATACTGATAAAGCACTTGATAGATAGCATTTAGCCCCTGGTGCTGGTTGGCAGTGTCCTTTCAAAAGCCCGCCCACTCTGCTCTTTTGACTCTTCATTGGGTCCTTCTCTCACAGGCTCTACCACCTCTCCCTCCTTATCACTTCCTCCTCCCCAACCAGCATTTCAACAGGCTCCAGTTCTTGCCATAGTCATGTGTGTATGCTCCCAAATTCATGTTAGCCTAATCCCTAATGGACCGTGTGTGTGTGTGTGTGTGTGTGTGTGTGTGTGTGTGTGTGGTGTCGATCAGTTCATGGAAGAACAATGAAATGAGTGACCTGATAATGTCTCTGAGAGGTTCCTCCCTCCTTCTCCAGCATGAGGGACTCAGTGAAAAGCCCACCCAAGAACCAAGAGGAGTCTCACCACACCCAAATGCCCACACCTCCCTTCAGGATTCTCCAGAAGTATGACGGTAAAGTCCTGTTGATAAGCCACCCAGGCAGCTTTTCATGATAGTGGCTAAAGCTAACTAAGAACTGATTTTGAAGCGAATCCTTCATCAAGAGTGGAAGCCAAAAGAAGAGGAACCTGGGCTTCTCCCTGGTCTCATCACCACATGAAAATGCCTCTCTCTGAATCCTCTCCAAGTTATGGATTGTCTTTCCCCATCTGAGTACTAACCTTTTAATGCTCCCTAGTTTAGGTCTAGACTAGGCATAGGTCACATGTAAACTGAGGCAAGAGGCTAGGAGGCCCCTGAGGGCTTGGCCACAGGGGTTGGGGGGTGGGAAGACAGGGATTTCCAATCCTTGGACCAGAGCCAGGGGGGCTAAAGGCTAACTGTCCTGATGCTGTCACCTCCCCAGCCTGGTGATAGGCAGGTGAACAGAACAGCCTCTGCCCACCCCCAGGAGTCCATCTTCAACATGGCGGCAGCTTGGTCTCAGTGCAGGTCTGCAGAAGCCTCTGGTGCACCGGGCGCTTCCTGTCCCAGCCTGCGGCCCCCAAACCGCTGGCAGCGCGGTTTCCGGCAGGGCTGCGGCCGGGGCCTGCACTATCAGCTCGGCACCAGACACCCGGTCAGGATACTTGTGGTGAAACTGTGAGAGCGACTGGGCCTTCGGGGTTTTCTCCATGTCAGCCTCCAAGACAAATGGAGGCAGCTCAGAACCCGCAGACCTTCCCTGGCCTGTGCTGTGCTCTGGGGCAAGACAGGGCTGCCCAGGGCTGGGCCCACCTGCCACGTGGCCTTGAGACACATGGACTGAGGCGGTAGACTGGTTTCAGAGCCATCTGCCATGCCTGGATCCAAAGTGAAGCTGTCCATCGCCCAAGGGTCCAAACCTGGTGAGATGTGAGGCCAGGTCTCCTCCACTCCTCTCTGACTTCCAAGAGAGAAACCGAGGCTTTTCCTGCTACTGGGGGAACTAAGGTGCAGGCTAGCATGGGGCTGTAATGGCCTGAGGTTCTGGGTACCAGAGCAGCAAGAATGGAGACAAGGAGACAGCAGAAAACAAGATGCACTTGCTGTGCCAGCCCAGGGATACCAGAGCGCCACCGCTAGGCCACCAGCAAAACAATGTCCTTCGCCTTCGGCTTCCTGAAGCAGGACTACGTATATCCCAGGCGTGGTAATATTGGAACCAGGACATACAGGGGATCCCCTCCCATCAGGTGGTTTTGTGAAAGGCCGAACAGAACCAGGCCTTTAAACCAGGAGAGGCGCACGCATGAGCAGCCAGCCACCAACTGCGCTTGCGCATCCCAGTATTGACGCCTGCCTCTCCCTAGCATTTGAGGCGGCGCCAGTGTTTTTACTTCGCCTTTCCCTCTTTGGGCCACCAGGGGACGACCGGAGCACGCTTAAAAACAGATCTGTCATGGCTGCTGCTTTCTAAATGCTCCAGCATACTGAGAAAAGACAGAAGCCTGGGCTGCTATCGGGCCTGGCGCTGATCTGGGCACCTGCACAACAGGCAGATCATGAAGTGAGAGCATCACCTTGAGAACACCAGCTCGAGCCTCAGCCCCTCATAAGACCAAGAGAATTGTCTCCAGGGCACTTAGCTGTGTAGGGGCAGTTCCTTAAGCCACTGTCAACCAATTAAGCTCCATCTTAAAGTCTTGTGTGAAGCCAGAGAGGCAAGATTGGATTTCACTAACCTTAGGTCTCCTGATCGTCCCCCTTAAACTCACCACACACCCTTCCCCTCACTTTTTGTTGTCTGTGAGACCGGATCTCTTTTTGTTGTCTGTGAGACTGTAGCCCAGGCTTACACTGAAGGCTTTATGCACCATCCCCCACCTCCCAAGCGCTGAGAGTAAGTTGTGCGACAGCCACCACACCCAGTCCTCCAAGTTTCACAGTAGATCTCTGTACCCAACTCAACAGCAGATGGCTGGCCTGGCCCACTCCTAAATCCCAGGTATTGCTGGTCTCCTGTCTTGACCTCGGTGCAGTGTTTGCAGTGTTCCATGATAGGTCTTGCCTGTCTTGTAGTTTTTCTTTTGCCTTCCCAACACTAGTCCACTAGTGCTGGTATCTTCTCTCCCTGCAAAGTATTTATCTACCCTAGTGGCAACTAATTCTCATAAGGCCTAATACTTACTGCCTTGGGAATCTACTGCTGCTGAGATAGTCTGTCTTGATTTTGTTTCAATGATTTCTGCTCAGCACCACATGATGGACATATTTTTTTCTAGTAAGCCTACTTTTTTGTATATTCATCCTTGTTTATTCATTCTTGAATAAAGTGAGCTCACTGTTGGCTTGCAGATATTAAAAAGTATTGATTTCTGATTCAATAAATGCTTTCTTTTTTTAAAAAAAAAATGGTCTCATCACAATGCTCTCACTGATCTCAAATTTCTTTGCTCAAGTGATCCTCCTGCCTCAGCCTTCTAAGTAGCAGGCAATGTAGACATATTCTGCCACATAGGCCCCAAGGTGTCTTCTAATTCTACATCATGGGCACACCTACCTACCACAATCTCCATCCCATTTCCCTCACTAACTTTGTGCTGGACAAACCATGTGACATCCCAAACCACATCACAAAACACATCTTGTCAGGTTCTGGGCTGTCTGTGGACATCCTATTTGGAGCTCTTAGGCACCTCGCCATATCTGAAACAAGTCCACTCGTTTCTCAAAACTGGCCCATAGTTCTCTGTGCTCAATGGATGGTAACAACATATCAGCCAGCGCCACCAACGTAAGATGTACATAAGCCAGCCAGCCAGTAACCATCTACTACTGTGTGCACGCCTGTTAACATGAAGGTGAGCTTCTCAACAAACTCCCCACCTGTCACAGAGATCATATCACAACGGTAGCCTATCATGTGCAGGAGGTGCACGAGAGGCTGCTGACCCAGTTGGGTGAGGAACAGCTCCCAACCTCTGTATGTTACTTGACGGAGCAGGAACTATTGTGAAGATGGGGATGTTCCCAGGCAGATGCTTCCTAGCACTTTCTCAACCACCCAACACCAACCCCCTCATCTACCTATCATCTCTGACCTGGATTACAATATGATCCTAGCTGTTTTCAACCAAAACAACACTGGCCCAGTGCTCAGTCTGCCCTGACATAAAGTAAGCCAAAGCCTTACAGACCTATGAAGCTATCTTGTTCTGGACTTGCACCGCTGCAGCCATCATACCATGTATTACCCACTCAATTTCAGGCCATCTGTGGGTGCTCCAGCACCAGGGCCCTTCACACACAATGCCCACTGCCTGGAACACTGGCCATCCTGTCACCTGCACTGTTCTTAAGGACTACCTTCCCTTCCCACAAACACCCATCCAGACTAAGCCCAGTGTTCTCCAGCACAAGACTTCTTCAGTGTAGTCAATCTGAGATTATGAATTTGAGAAATATCTGCCTGTCACTCTCCCAGGAACCATCTCTGCTCTGCTCAGCAGTTTCCAATGCTCAGCACATGTGGCACAGATTAAGGAATACAAAAGCCTACTCCACCACTGCTGTGTGACCTCTAGGCCTCCTTGAGTCTCTTGAGACTTGTATCAGTGTTCGGACACCTGGCCTGCACACACTACAAGAAAACCCATGGTGATAAAAGTATTGTCCTCAAACTTCAGAATTACATGAGAGATTTCAGCACAGCAAAAGCCAATGTTCACAGTCCCTCCTTTATTTTCATTTGGTCATACACACTTTTAAAAAACCATGCATACGCTTACAAAAGAACCAAACATTAGGATTCAGAAGATCATAAAACAGGACTTACAGACAGAAAAAATTCCCAGGTATCAAAACAAAACACCACCAATCAACTACTGAAAATGCCTTTGCTCAAAACTCAACCAAGTTTGTCTTTTAAACAGGATTTTTGTTTAGGTTTTTGTTTTTTTAAAAAAGGGAACCATTCAGAAAGAAGGGACAAGTTTCTTACACTGCCCATAGATGGGCCTTGGCCTTTTTTCTTGAGGCCTTAGGCTAATCACAACCTCCTCCCTCTATCCATTGCCATCTGGAAACGTAGGGAACCCCGGATGCTCTGCAGACAAGAGCTACAGAGCGTCCAGGATGTGATCAATCTTGGTGACCAGCTCCTGGCGTTTTCCTGAGCTGAGCTTCTCATTCTCAATATATGTATCCTTCTTGAGCTTGCCAGCCACCAGCCTCTCTGCCTCTACCGCCGACTTCAGTACCAGCTCCTTGACCTGCGCGTCCAGCTTCTGCATTTCGCTCACCTGGCAGAGAAAAGAATAGGACAGGTTTGGGAGCTGTCCTTTCACCCCACTGAACAAGCCCCAGTGCCTCCCAGGCCTACAGATCCAGAGTGACACAAGCAGACTCAAAATTCAGCAAAAAGTCCAGCCTGTGGCAGAGCCTGGCACGTAGGAAAACAACCGGCTCCAAGCAGCAGCTTCATCATTTACATGCCATGCTCTTCTCAAATGACAAGCAGGCTGCTTGCCTTCCACCCTACAAAAAACCATAAAACCACGGAACCTCAGCACCATGCCTGGAACACAGCAGCCTCCATGAGTGTCCCTTCTCTCTACTGGGGGCCACACATCCGTTAGGACAAAGACCAATATGCAATGTGGAGGGTGACGACCAGATTACTTCTGCTGTCCTAAGTGTACCAGGCTCCAGAAAGTAGTAAAGGATGAAGTGTTCTTTCCACCCCCAAGGAGCTGACACATAAAGCCCTCTGAGCACATGAAGCCTTGTTCCATGGTGGGTGCTGTAAAGGAGCTAAAGGGCAAGTATGAGACTCACCGTGGGGGAGGAAGAGATGACAGGGAGCCTAGGAACTCTGAGGAAAACTTTCCTTTACTGATAAGTAGCTCAAATAGCACATGACTGTCATGGCTCTAAACACTGACATGATCCACCTCTCAGGTACTGACAAAGACTACTGACTTCCCATTATCCATAAGGAAAAGGAAGCAGAGAAATTAGGTAATCTGCCTACACTGAGAGCACTGAGAGTCTAGATTTAGCCTGGGAGCCTTTTCTCTTTCTTTCTTTCTTTTCTCTCTCTCTCTCTCTCTCTCTCTCTCTCTCTCTCTCTCTCTCTCTTTTCTTTTTAAGACAATGTCTTACCTTTGGCCAGGATTCACCTTGATCTCATTCTGTGGGCTGGGTGGATGTCATCTGAAAATACACACTCCTACATATATATGCACACTTCAAGAGTGCTGGGGTTACAGGCACGGCCCCTTAGAGCTGAAGACTGGCATCTGGGAGGGGAAACACTGCCCTCACTCACTGCCAGCCACATGGACACAGAGCTGCAGAAGCTGCAGAACTTTTCCAAGCCGGCCTGCAGATACCATGAAGCTTTCTGTCACGAGCACTGGCAGCACTTGATGAGCCTGTGGTTCTACACGTGTGAGGATGGGAGAACCACTGGAGCCTTGCCTAGCTCAAGGAGTGAGATGGATGCTGCTTTCAACCAGAAACAGTCCCTGAAGTGCAGCGTGGAGGCCACAGACAAGTGAGTCACACCAGTAACACTTACCCTGTCACACAGGTCAGAGCCCTCCGTCTTCAGCCTGGACTGCAGCACAGCAATCTCACTGGTCACAGCTTTGTGCTCTGTCTCTAGGCTCTTCTTGCCACTATTGAGGGTAGAGATATCCCGGGATTGCTTGTATCTATTGACAGTCTCATCAAAGTGACGGTAGAGGCCTAACCTCTTGTTGACCAGGGTTAAGACCTGCTCTGTGATGCAGGCCACTTTCATCCTGGCTTCTGCAGCTGGATCCTGGAAGGTAGAGAGAGACACCATGTCTGTCAACAGACTCACTCTGACCTACCTGCCACAGGAGGCCTACTGCCACCAGCCAACAGAGGCCATCTCAGAAAGCCAAGAGTTAAACCCTTCTGACACTTAATGAGGACTAGGCTCAACAACAAAGACTGGAGAAGACATCGAGGTGAAGAAGCATCACTTTTCAGTTCCCCAGGCACATGGAAGTGACCAGAACAATAATGGTAGACTGAGGCATGAAATTGGCACAACAGCTCAGCTCCAGTCATGGAAGACTTCAGAGAGACCATCATGTGTCACTCCTTCAAAGGTTTTCAAGGACTTCAGGAAATATCATGGATTCTTCCTGCCATTAACATGCCTTAGAGGCCTCACCCTGAATAGATCCTCTCACTATTCGTCCTCTGGCAAGGCCTGTGCACCAACTCAGAGGCTGGCTTAGGTCTGATGGACACAAGTTACTTTTACATAATAAATCCTTAGAGCATTACATGAATAGGATGCTTCTGGTGCCCACAACAGGGCTCAGGCTCCCTTATCAAACAGTACTATTGCCAATAGTGAGAAAGAATGGAGCTGAAGGAAAGAGACAAAGATGACCTGAAGACACTTCTGTGCCCCGCAGCCCCAGGGAAGGTGGCCTTCAGTCAGCAAGCAGAACTCCAAGGAAGGAAAGAAGGTGGTGGGCTACCCCATGTCAGTGGGATCTGAACTCTGATGTCATCTTCCCACAAGGAGCTACCACAGGGGAAGGGACAGAAGGTATTGCTGACATGACCAAGAGGCCACTCCATCTCCACGTTCAGAAGAGAAACAAGGAGCAAAACAGCAGAATAACCACCACCAATCAATCATTCATTGATTTTCTGACCTCACCTAGTGTCCAGGTCGTTTCTACAACCAAAACAAGGCAGGAAGCAGGGACCTAACATGGTGGGCTAGAGATCACATTCTCAGAGGTACAAGGTCCTGTGCAGCTTACCATGGAGTTGTGTGTGTGACACATCACGAAGGCACTAGGACACCTGACACAGAGGATGAGAGCATGGTACCTTGGTGATGGAGAAGTCCAGACGGACGTAGATGATGACGGTGAAGAACAGAATGTAGAAGGCGGCCACGACCAGCAGAGGCTCCTGCAGCATGAGCACCTTGTTGAACGTGTAGTGCACCTGTAAGTTGGAGAAAGGTGTCAGAAAAGACCAGCTCAAGTCTACAACCCAAAGCTACTGCCGACAACCCCAACAACACACAGCAGAGCCACTCACCACAATGTCCTGAATGTGCTGCTCAACTAGATTCTTCTTGTAAGCAACAATCACCGGGCGGCCGAATGTGTCTAGGTAGGTGTAATGCAGCTCATCTGGGGCACGGCTAATATCGTAGGGACTGTCTACCTGGATATTCCTGGAACACATACACAACGGTCACAGCCTCAACAAACCACACCAACAGATGAGGGTGTGGGCTGCAGAATTCTAAGACTAAGGGCCTTCAAGAAGCTAAATTCCCATGCCTACTGCAGGCATCTGGCAGTCCTTTCCTCCTGCTGCTGACTCACTCTCAGCCCAGGACTGACATCTCCCTCCAGTGCTCATGAGCACAGTGTACAGCTTCCCAGTACAGTCCACCCGAGGATTCTCCCAGAACCTCAAGAGTGCCTTGGGAGTTATTCAGAATGCTCTCTCCTTACACAAATCACAATCTCTCTCAGGACTAGGGCACATATATTACTTTCTGGTCAGGCCTAAAGTCCCCATTATAATAGTAACACAGCAGTTTAGCTTGAAGGAACAGTCCTGCCCCGTGAACAGTCAAGGCTAATCAGTCGGAGTAGATATATGAACCTACAGAGACAGACACTAGATACAGAGACACGAAAGTGTAAGCAGCTCGCACTAAGGACAGGAGCCCTGTGGATTCCTCCAGATGCCCATGCTCCTTCCTGATCAGGAGTCCTCCTCTGAGCACACACCCCAGCAGTCTGGGCCCTGAACCCAGAGCCTCATGAGAAGTCTGGCAGCACTCTACCACTGGCTCATGCACAGCTCCAGTCTGCCTTCGTTCCTTCCTTCCCAAACCTAGCTCTTCCAGTTAAACTCTCACTGTATCAGACTCCTCTTACCAAACTCCTCAAACTGACCAAAAATGATTCCTCCTGTTTGATACAAAAGACTCTGAGATAGACTGGCCTGGAACTATGTAGCCCAGGCTGGGTTCCAACTTGAGACCCTCCAGGCTCATCCAAGCCATTACTCTGCCTTATTGTACAAGCCTGGCTTCTGCTCCAGGCATATGAAGACACTATGTGTTTGGAAAGTTTCCTAAATAAATCCTGTGCCCTCTAACTTTTCTTTCCTAGCTTTAGTCAAAGGTTTCCATAGAAAGGTTTCTCAGACAAAGCTATCTAATGAGTACCTGCACTGTCCTCCGGGACACAGGTCCCTGTGAAGCACCAGGACGGCGCTGTCAGAGAAATGGCATAGAGGGAAGAACAGAGACTTACTTGGCTCCCTCAGGCAAGATGATCTTCACCGTCAGAGAATCTATCACTTGTTCATCAAACACGTGGTCTACAAACCGCATCTTCAGTGCATACTGGTCACCTGAGAAGCATCAGCAACGAGATGGTGTGAGCAGAGAACAAGATAGCAGATGATAGGACATTATAAGATAGGAACTTTCTCCTCTTACACAAAGGGAGAGATATTATCAAGAGTTGGTGGGCAACAGCCAGTGTAGTGAGAGCTAGTGGTGGCAGCACAGGCTTTTTGGCTCTTTTCCAATCTCCACAGAAGGCAAAACAACTAAACAGCAACGACAAAAACCAAGGACCATTAAAACACAGCACCATGCATTCTCTTCAGCTCAGTTCAGTGGTGCTTATTTGCAAAAGATCACCCATCACAGCTGGGTCTGTAGGCAGCATACATTACCTCACAGGAGGAGGAGGGGGTGATGGGACCCTCACCTGAGCACCCACACCTCTAAGACATTTGTATAAAATTATGCCTTAAAGTACAGAGCAGCCTCAGGGCCTCCCAGGGAGGGACTAGAATAGTTTTTTGAGGAAAATTAGGGGAAAGGGGTTCTCTATTTATAGCTATGGGAAGCCATCATCCATGCTGACTTTCCAGCGTAGCTACTTTAGGGTCACCCACACTCCTGTCAGTAGCCCCTCACCTAGATTCTCTAAGCCCAGTAAACACTGCTTCCCCAAAGTAGAATCTAATGTTGCTTTGTCATTGGGACTTTATAGGGGAGGGGGCAGTGGACACGGCCTGGTCCTCTCCATGCCTGGGAAAAAGTTCTCACAACACATCAACAGCCACAAGACCTGCAGATGACCAGTGTCTCTGATGAAAGAGCAGGGAGAAAGTACACAGCAACTGACGGGACCAAAGAGAGAAGAACTACAACAGCTAAGTCTCTCCAGAGAGCCAACCAAGCAGGTGATCAGATGAATCCCAATCCCAATGATATGTCCTTGGCTCAGCAGGAGAGAGACAGGCCTGCAGAGACCTCCATGTCCTAGCTGTCTAGCCCCTAAAAAGCTCACAAGGCTACCAGAGGAGTCTGTCAGAAAAGGAATAAAGCTGTATACTGTAGAATAGGCAAGTGAGCAGCTTCTTCCACACCATGAAATCTCATACATGCTAGGGAAGCACTCTGCCACTGAGCTACAGCCTCAGAGGCCAAGGAAGCTCAGAAGGCAAGCCATACATTACTGGATGCCACATTAGAGCAACAAAGAACTAAACCATGCAAAGGATGTCCTAATAGACCTACTTCAAGTTCACCCTGGAAACCAACATTAGAAAAGGTAAAGATGCAGGTTGTAGAGATGGCTCAGCAGGTTAAGGGCACTTGCCACCAAATCTGAGGACCTGAGTTCAATCTCACCATGTGAAAGGAAATAATGACTTCCATAAGCTGATCTGTGACCTTTAAATAAATGCTGTGGCAAAGGTACACACACATACACACACACACATACACTAAACATATAAATAATGCAATATTTATTTATTTTTGTCTTTTTGAGACACAGTTTCTCTGCATATCAGCCCTTGCTATCTTAGAACTCTCTGTAGACCAGGCTGGCCTCAAACTCATAGAAATCTGCCTGCCTCTGCCTCCTGAGGTGCTGGGATTAAAAGTATATGCCAACATGTCCAGCAAATAATGTAATTAAAAGTGTGTGTATGAGAGAGAAAACACACACAGAAGGCAAATATGTCTGTAATTCCAGCACTAAGAGTAAGAAGCTGAGGCAGGAGGATCTCAAGCTCTAGGTCCACTTAGGCTACACAATAAAAAAGACACCATCTCAAAAATTAACAAATAATGAGAGAAAATGAATGACTGGCATCCTGTCATATCCTGTGCTCTTCAGAACCAAGGTTTTCCCTGTGGAATTAGATATAAAATATAAAAGCAAATGCACTGTAGATGCTTAATGTTTTACAGAGATAAAATGTACATTAAGTTCCACAACAAAAAGGGACAGACTATGACAAGCTCAGAGCAATTAACACCCCTAGTTCTCATATTACAGACTTAAATTCCATTTTTACTAGAGCAAACCAAAGTTTCTTGGAAACATAGCTAACATAAGACCTGGAGCAGAAACCACACAAGCTGATCTTTTTATAAGACAGTGAAGATGCTAAAAGAGATCAGGGCCATGTCAAAAATTCAGGAGTTTAATTTGAAGAGGTGCTTAAGTACTAAAGGGAGATGAATATACATACACATCAAATAGAATACTAGCAAAGAAATAAATGAATCCTGCACACTGTTTAAATTTCTAATTATAGAATGACTTAGAAACTGAAGCTGGGGGCTGGAAAGATGGCTCAGCAGTTAAGAGCACTGACTGTTCTTCTATAGGGCCTGAGTTCAATTCCCAGCAACCACATGGTGGCTCACAACCTTCTGATAACCTCTTCTGGTGTGTCTGAAGAGAGCAATAGTGTACTCATATAAATAATAAAAGAAAAAGAAAAAGAAAAGAAAGAAAGAAAAATCTAGAGCTGGAATGACTCAGTGGTACAACACGTGCCCGGGACTCAATCCCAGCACAAAGAGAGAAGGAAAAAAAAAAAAGAAAGGAAGGGACACAGAATACAGACAGTCAGTCATGAATCGCACACTGACTCACTTTCCCTATGGCAGTGCAGCTGTTCATGAACCAAGGGAAGCAAATTCTTATAAATCCTATTCAGTAAACAAAAGGGAACAGTAGAATTAGAGCAAAGGGTTATCCAAGCATCACGAAGAGAGCACACAAGATGCTTCCTAAGGAATGGGCACCTGGGACCCCTCAGTCAGGCCAAACCTCACTCAGAGCAAGGGGCAGCTGTCAATTCTCAGAACAGGACAGACAGAGGGTACTCAGTGTACTGACTGAGCAATCAGAACTCTAGAGAGCAAGCTGCAGAGCACAAGACCCAAAGAGGAAATTGTGTAAGGAAATGGGAAGAAATCTATAAACTGAGACACTAAGAAACAGTATTTCTAAAAGGGCAAAACTTAACAAATAGTATCTCAAACTATATAAGCAGTAATTTAAACACACACACATACACACACACTCAAAGAGAAAGAGAGAGAGAGAGAGACAGACAGACAGAGACAGAGACAGAGATAGACAGAGAGAGAAGCTTTTACTCTCAGTACTCAGGAGACAGTGGGAGGTAGATCTCTGTGAGTTTGAGTACAGCTTGGTCCTCACAGCCACCTCAAGGACAGCCAAAGTTACAAAGTACCTGGCCTAGAAAAATAAAGAAAAAAAGAAAAAAAGAAAAGAAAATATGACAGAATGTTTATAATCATGGGCTCTGTTTTTAGAGATGGGGTCTCACTAGCACTGGCTGGCCCAGAAGCACTGTGTAGACCAGGCTGGTCTGTAACAGATCAGCCTGCTTTCATCTTCCTCTGCCTTCTAAGTACTAGGATTAAAGGTGTGTGACACCAAGCCTGGCATTAAAGCTTTTCTTTATTCTTCTTATTTCTGGGCTTTAAAAAATAATAATAATAATCTCTAATTAAGAGCTGGGTGTGCCTTAGTGTCATTTACTTGGATATGTGAGGCCCCTGGGTTCAGTCTTACACTACACAAAACATAAAGATGGTCAAAGAGCAGTGAGCTGGGCCAGTTAGATGGCTCGGCAGGTAAAGGTGCTTGCTACCAGTGCTGGCAAGCTGAGTTCCACACCTAAAAACCAAATAGGAGAGAACCAACTCCATTAAAGTGTTCTCTGACATCCTCAGATGTGCTATGGCATGTACACACCCACAAATAAATAAATGTAAAATAACTGAGAGGAAAAAAGCTCAAAAACTACCTTAAAAATGTAAACAGCTCTGGTCAGCAGCAGACAGTATAAATCTGAACTGACAGCACGTGCAGGCACTGCACTCACAACTGTAATTTACCCCAACTCACAAAGGCACTGGCACCCCACCCTTCTAAGAGTAACAAGAGAATACGCTCCTTACATACAAGCATTGGTGAAGTTAAAGAAAAAGTGAGCCCTTTGCAATCCTATTCTTACTGTGTGCAACACTCACCCAGATTATAGAGGTATTCATAGCTTGGGAGGTTGTAACCAACGATGTAGTGTGTCTTCCACCCTCCAAAGAGAGGAAATCGAGGCCGGATTTCCATTTCCACAGAGTCATCCAAAATAAGGAGGTGGCTGGTGGAAACATTACCAATCTCATCCCGGTAATACACATCCTGGGCGGCAGCAGGAAGGATGGTCTGCAGGAGAGAGGAAATGCCTTCTAGAAACTCTAGGAACCTCTGCAGAAATACAGCCTGCACCAGACCTTGGACTGTAAACTTTCAAGATCCTTAACTTTCCCCAAGGTTTCAGAAGGTCTAGATAGATAGCACATCTATTTCTCAGGGTTTTTTGTTGGTTTTTTTTTTTTTGGGGGGGGTGTGTGGTGTGGTTGAGACAGGGTTTCTCTGTGTTGTTCTGGCTGTCCTGGAACTCACTCTGTAGACCAGGCTGGCCTTGAACTCAGAAATCTACCTGCCTCTGCCTCCCAAGGGCTGGGATTAAAGGCGTGCGCCACCACTGCCTGGCTACACATCTATTTCTCAATCAAGGATGATAAGTAGATAAATCTTCTCAACAGCAAAAATCCCCTCGTTAAAAGTGAAGTTATAAAAAGGAACTATATCAAATTACTAGTGGTTGAGTTACAAAGTTCTTCATCTAATATGCTTACATATCCAAGTGTACTGACAAACACTTGTTCCTAGTGAGCATTTCAGAAATATATAAATATACAAAAATATTTATAACATTGCACTCTTAAGACAGAGGCTCACTCCATCTATTAATCTTTTTAACCGTGTAGATGGCTCTGAGATCATACCTATGCTTCTCAGTTATGTCTTTCCGTATGAAAGGTTCTTCCATTCTCTTAGCCTCATATTTAAAACCTGTATTACATACACATCATACCCAAGCACACAACAGTAAGTTTTAAAGTCTTTTAATAAACCTTAAGTATGCTTCATTAAAAAAAAAGAGAGAGAGAGAGAGAGAGAGCGCGAGCCTGCAACATGGTAGTGTACCCCTGCACTTGAGAAGTAGCACCAAGGGACTCACAGCCACCTTCTGATACATGCTCAGTTAGCGGCCAGGCTGGTTACACAGCACCCAATCTTAAAAACCAAACAGCAGGGATGGAGAAGATGGCTGAGCAATTACAAACATTTGCTATACTCAATCACGAGGACCAGAGTTCGGACCCCAGCACCCATGTCAGGCAGTTCCCAAATGCCTCGAACTGCAGCTTCAAGGGATCCAACAGTTTTCTGGCCTTTTCCGGTAGGTCACATACACTCACACAAGACACATACACAGAATAAATCTTTAAAACAACAAGGAAATGTTTAGGTGATGATTTTAGAATTTAGAACATGATTCTTTTTCTTTATTGAAATTTTCTAAAAAACAAACAAACAAAACCAGTCTAGGTCAGGGAGTTCTTAACCTGTGGGTCATAACCGGTTTGCAGGGGGTTAAAGAACCCTTTCACAGTGGTTATCTAAGATCATTTGAAAACATAGATTTTACAAGTTTTAATAGCAGTAAAATTAATTTTATGGTTGGGGGTCACCACTACACGAGGACCTGTATTACAAGGTCGCACACAGTCTTAGGAAAGCTGAGAAGCACTGCTATGGGAGCAGGCCACAGTGGCACAAGTCTGTAATTCCAACACTTAGGACTTCAAGGCCAGTCTAAGTTATACAGGGAGTTCCTGACTAACCCTGCTGCAGAGAGAGAGAAAAAAAAGAAAAGCACTATTTATATAAATACAAGACCCTTCTGAGTAACAGTGATATTCAACATCACCATTAGCTAATCCCTCAAAACTAAAAAGCGAAAGAAAGGACACACAGTTCCCACAATGAACAAGTTGGCCACGCATACCTTAAAAGAACGAATGGAGGAAATCCCGCTGTCAGGCTGCCTCTGGTAATCATAGCGGGAGAAAGGCCCCTTCAGTACCGCACCCGTGTGCTTCAAGTCCACATTCTCCTCCACAGCTATATTGCCCCAGTGAGAAACCTCGATGACCCGGGTCATGCTGGTGATGGTCAGGAAAGGGCTATTGTTCTCATAATGTACTTTGAAAGGATCCTAGACGGGAAGGAGACAAACAGTTCATAGCTGTGGTAACAGAGAAACCCATACTCGTTCAAAAGAAATTAACTAGAGCAGCCCTATGAGCCACCACAGAACGGTCACCAAGCATCAACACACAGAGTGGGTTTTTGGACTTATTTCATCTCTATGTGCACCATATGTGTGGGGGCACTCTCAAAGGTCAGAAGAAAGCGCTGGAGGACCTCCTAGATCTTGCATTACAGAAGGTTGTGAGCAACCAGATATGGGTTCTGGGAAATGAACTCAGGTCCTCTGGAAGAGTAGTAGCACATCCTCTTAACACTTTTTTTTTCCTTGTTTGCTCTCAAACTTGCCCTGATATTGACTGGTGAATGTTAGCATTATAGGCCTGCAGCAACCACTCCCACCTTTTTTTGTTGTCATTTTTGCCTGTAATTCCAATACACAACAGGCCTGAGGCACAAGGATCACCATGAGTTCAGGGCCAGCCTAGAAAACAGAGAGACAGATAGACAAATGGCTGGCTGGTGCGTGTGACACACACACTTTATTTCTCTGTGCATTGGTGTTTTGCCGGCATGTGTGTCTGTGTCAGGGTGCCAGATCCTCTGGAACTAGAGTTACAGACAGTTGTGAGCTGGGTGCCAGGAACTGAACCCAGACCCTCTGGAAGAGCAGCCAGTACTCTGAACTACTGAACCATCTCTCCATCCCAGGTGGCACACACTTTTCATCCCAACACTTGGAGGCAGAAGCAGGTGGATCTCTGAATTTGAGGACAGCCTATTTACAAAAGGAATTCTGGATACCCAGAGAAAACCTGTCTCAAAAAAAACCCTAAAAAAACAAAATAAATAAAACTGGGCGGAGGTTCAGCAGTCTCCATAGCCTTTGCTCTAGATGATAAACTTAAGAAATAATACTAAGTCTTCAGTGTGTGATAATCCTGCCTCCAAGTATCAGTATAATTTAAGTATATCGTCTCCCAATAACATTCAACAGAATCCACATCTATATTTTCAGTAATTCCTCAAGTTCTCTGCCAATTTTCCCATGGGCTAGTTTTGTTTTGATTTACTCTCTAGTAGAAATAGCAAGATGGCTCAGCAAGTAAGGGCACTTGCTGCTGCATTTAATCTCTGATGGTGGAAGAGAACTGACTCTCAAGAGCTGTCCTCTGGTCTCCAGGCATGTGCTATGGCATTCACACCAACATACATCATACATAAACACACACATACACATTAAATAAAAGTTTACATAAAAGATTAAAAATCTCTCTGGGGTTGGGAATATATATACATGTTAATGGCCCAACATCCAATGGGGAATAGGTTGCTGTCTCTCTGGTCACTGAGTAATCCAATGCCCTTTTATGAACGTGCCCATAACTACAGAAAGACAAGATTATAAAATTAAGAGTTAAGAAAATATCCTTCTTTCCGAATCCCATGAAATGGGTAAACAGGTGTCTCGCTGCTTACGCACTCCCTATTCTCTCACTCTTTAGCCGCATCCTTTAAGACTCCATTCAGAATCCTATTTAACACCATGCAGAACCAGCACTGTCAGCATGGTAGCTTCAGACTGCTGAATCACAGGTGCAGCTTACTGAGAGAACCCACCCTTAGCATGCCCAAGACCCTGGGCTCAACCCCAAATGCACAAACATGTGAGCAAACTCAAAAACACATGCCCA
This sequence comes from Grammomys surdaster, assembly GCF_004785775.1. NCBI lineage: Eukaryota > Metazoa > Chordata > Mammalia > Rodentia > Muridae > Grammomys > Grammomys surdaster. Next base: position 333,464 of record NW_021605367.1, on the reverse strand, counting down.
CACACGGTCACACAAGAATTTATTTATATGTTTTAAATGGTCTTGGCTTTTCTTCTATTTTTGGAACAGGGACCATGTAGCCTGACTGACCTCAAAGAATCCTGTTGTATCTGCCTGGAGTGTTGGTTTTTACAAGCAATTGTCATCATTCCCAACTTAGAATGTTTATGTTTGAGCTAAGAATGGGAACACACAGCTGTAATTCCACCTGTCTAGGGACAGAGGAAGGACTGGCATATTTTCATAGTAACAAGGCATAGTAACAAAGGGGCGGGGATTGTTCACGCTTTGATTTTTTTTTCTTTTTTTACTTTAGAAAATGTATTTCTAGGACTAAAGACAGAGTAACAGCTAGAGAGCCCAGTACTGGTTGGCAGTTCACAATCACCTGGCTCCAGGAATCAGACACCTTTACACACACACACACACACACACACACACACACACACACTTACTTACTTTCTCTCTCTCTCTGTTTTGTTTTGATCTTTTGAGACAGACTTTCTCTGTGTAGTCTTGGCTTGGCTGTTTTGGAACTTACTCTGTAGACCAGGCTGGCCTCGAACTCAGAGATCTACCTCCCTCTGTGTCCCAAATACTGACATTAAAGGCATGGCTATCACCGCCTGGCTAAGAAGTAAAAAAGAATCTTAAAAATATATACACTATTTCTGAGCCCAGCATATTAGTGTATACCTATAATACCAGAACTTGGAAGGTAAAGGCAGGATCAGAATTTTGAGTCATCGTCAACTACATAGCTAGTTTCCTAGACTACATAAGACCCTGTCTGTCCCCTCCCAAAATCTATTACTGAGAATATATGCAAAGAAATGTTCATTATGGTGTTAAATAGGAAACAAAAACCCCCAAATCCTAGCCATTCATCTATGACAAGATGATAAATAATCCAAAGCAAAATCCAAGAGAAGTGGCTACAAGAAAAAGGTTTACAATGTAGTTATTAAGAAGAATGATGTGCCGGGCGGTGGTGGCACACGCCTTTAATCCCAGCACTTGGGAGGCAGAGGCAGGTGGATTTCTGAGTTCCAGGACAGCCAGGGCTATACAGAGAAACCCTGTCTCGTAAAACCAAAAAAAGAAGAAGAAGAAGAGGAGGAGGAGGAGGAGGAGGAGGAGGAGGAGGAGGAGGAGGAGGAAGAATAATGATGCAATATCCTTAATAATATCCTCCCCAGCCAAGCATAGTGCTATACATCTATAATCCCAGTGCTCCAGAGGCTGGTGCAACAGCCTGTGCTACAGAAAGCCAAGAACAGAGTGAATTCCATGGAGCCAGTGCTTAGCTCAGTGGTAGCATATTGCCTAGCATATGTGAAGTCCTGGGTGTAATCCCCAACTCAGTAAGAAAGTGAGAGTGAGCTGCAGCAGGACTGTCACAAATTTGAGGAAGCAAGTCTACGTAGCAAGTACCAAGCCAGGAAGAACTGTACAAAACCCTGCTTCCAAAAACCTTACCAAAATAATTTTTAAAAGAAAAAAAATTTAAAGAAAAAAAGGGGAGGGACAAAGAAGACCATCATAGAAGGAGGTTGACAAGACGGTTAAGAGCTAGAGGTTAGGAAACACCAAACCAAAACAGTGTCCTCAAGATATGATGGGAGAGCTGCACTCCTGAACTCACAGCAGCTGTGGCTGCCTGCATCAGAACTGCACAAGGTGAAGGCAGTGAGCGCTCCAGCGTGGAGTGGGAGGGAGTTTATGAGCTCCCACTCCTAACCAAAGACCTATGGCTCTTGGTAGACTGACCATGCTCCAGTCAATGGCCCCACACCCCAAGTGAACAGCAAACTGGAATCAATGGATTATAAAAACAAAACAAAAGGCATGAAGCTAGGAGATGGGGAGGTAGGGATGGGTCTGGGAAGAGTTAAGGAGAGGAACAGAAGGTGAATATGATCAGAATATATTGTATGAAACTCTTAAATACAATTATTTTCCTCAACTAAAAAAGAGAGTAAAAAGGGAAAGTAGAGGAGCAAGGGAAAAAGCAGCTAAGGAAGAGAGAGATCAAGTGTAATGAAAAACTGGGAGGGGGAGATGGCTCAGCAGTTACGTAAGGCACTGGTCATTACACCAACAACCTGAGTTCAGCCACCAAAACCACAAGGTAGAAGGAGAGAAACGACACTAGCACATTGTCCTCTGATCCCCACATAGACATAACAAAGTAAACATCATCAAAAGTGAAAAAAAGAGGGAGGAGCACTGGCAGCTGGACTCACTGGAAGCAGGTGACAAGCAAGTGGCTCTTCAAGAGTCAGTTCTCCACTTGGACATTTTTGAGATTTTCTACAATAATTTTTTACTTATGTGTATACCTGCATGTATGCCTATGAACCACAGGCTTGTGGTCCCCAAGGAGGCCAAAAGATGGCATCAGATTCTACAAAATTAGAGTTAGTTGTGAGCTGCCGTGCGGGCCTGGGAAGCCAGCCCAAGTCCTCGCAAAGAGCAGCAGCCAGTGCTCTTAACTGCTGAGTTGTTTGTTGTTTTCTTTTTTGACACAGGGTCTCATTGTGTATCCCTGGCTAACCTGGTACTCTATGTAGACCAGGCTGGCCTCAAACTCAAGAGAATTCCCTGTCTCTGTCTCCAGAGTACTGGGAATGAAGGGAAGGCATTTACTACCTTGCCTCACAACAAAATTTTAATCATGAATTGCTTTCTTTTTCCGCAGTCCCAATCCCAAGGTTCTTTTGCCTTAGCCTCTGGTGCATAGCCAACCCAGTGTCTCTCTTGTCCATCACTACCTACCCAGAATACCTCACTGCCTTCTCCCATGATGCTTACTTGCCAGCCTCTAAACTCAGTTCTCAAAAAGTTAATGGGACTAAGAGTCACTTCAAGATAGGTTCAGAATAGTTCCAGAATGCTACTTAGGACATCCTATCTAAGCATGGCAGTGACACAGTCTCTGAAACCTACCTGACTGTAGGCAGGGATGTCTTTAAAAGGCCCATAATCCAGGACGTCTTCAGATCGTGAGGGGTTCCCCAGCTTGGTATAGCTTTCCACATTTCGGGAGGCAAGTTTCACTCGCATAGTCTGGGTCTTTGTTGGATAGGGAGAGTAGAAATAATGGTTGCCCTCAAACACCACAAACTGTTTCTCTGACTGAGTTATCTGAGTCGGATATGGATGAAGCACATGGGTGTAGACAGTTTCCACAACGACTGAGAGCTTGGACCCAGGATCAAGAGCAACTGGGAGCTTGACCGTGAAAAATCTCCCACTGAAGGAAGAAAGAAAGAAAGAGAATTAAAATTAAAAACACTGGCTAGGCATGGTGGCACACACCTTTAACCTTAGTACTCAAAAGGCAGAGGCAAGCAGATCTCTGTGAGTTCTAGGCCAGCATGGTCTATATTGCAAGCTCTAGGCCAGCCAAGGCTACACAGAAACTGTCTCAAAAAAACAAAAAAGATTAAAGATACTGAAAACAGAGATATTTAAAGTCACAGTAAATTCTATACTCAAGATAAAAACTATCACCTTTAATATATTAATGTAAGCCTTTAAAGACAGATGTCCAGATGTTTACCTCAGGTTTGTTTTAATAGCAAGAATGTAGAAACTACCAGAGACAGTCAAGTGACAGACCTCTAATCTCAGCCCTTAAAAGATGAAGGCTTCAAGAGCTAGAATTCAGGGTCCTCCTTGGTGACAGAAGGAGGAAGAGGTCAGCCAGAGCTACATTATGACTGTGTCAAGAAACTGGGAGACCAGAGAGATGGTTTGGCAATGTGAGTACTAAGCTGCCAGATTTGATTCCCAACACCCACAAAGCAGCACACAACTACAATTCCAGTTCCAGGGGAATATGATGCCCTCTTCTGGTCTCCTTGGATAGCTTACCTTTTCCCTTTAATTTTGGTTTCTCGTATTTCTAGGTTGTTATCCTCCTCATCTTCTCCCTTTATCTATAACAGGGGGAAATAATAGTTTACTCTTTTTTGTTTGCAGTTCTAAATTTTAAGCCAACTATTAGCCAACTGTGGTTTGAATGAGAATGCCCCCCAAAGGTCCCCAAATGATGGAACTATTTGAGAGGGATTTGGAAGTTTGACTTCATGTCTGTCTAGGACATGGGTGGTTTTGAGATTTCAAAAAAAGTACAGCCATTCCCAGTGTGCTCTATGCCCCCTGATTGTGGATCAAGATGTGCTCTAGCTACTGGCCACCTGCTACCTGCTATCATGGACTCTGTCTGAAACTGTAAGTCCCAAGTAAACCTCTCCGTAAGTTGCTTGATGTTTTATCACAGCAGTAAAGAAACTAATATGCCAACTATCTTACAATATTTCCACTAATGTAACTTTTCAAAATTTCTTTCTTTTTTGTTATTGTGGGACGTGTGTGTACGTATGTTTGCCATAGCACATGTGTGGACGTAAGGGGACAACTGTCAGGAGCCGTTCTCTTCCACCTTGTTTTTTGAGACAGGATCTCTCCCACTGTTTCTGCCATAATGGCTACTCCAAGCTTACTGGTCTGCAAGCTTCCAGGTGATTCTTTTGTCTCTGTTTTCCATCGAAAGGCACCAGTGTACTGATATTACAGATGTGGACCACTGCACCAGGCAAACTCCAATCATCCACAGGCTTGTACTGTAAGTGCTTCTACCCCCTGTAGTGCTGGGGATGGATCCTAGAGCCCTATCCAGGCCAGGTAAATACCTTTATCAGTGAACCACATCCCAATCTCAACATTTTTTTTTCCTCTGAAACGTAAGATTTAATCTGAAATACCATCAAAGACTTACTGGTACACAGAATAAGTTCTGTAAACATCTTATAAACACTTTTCTGAACATCAAATACACATAAAGACCTTATCTCCACATTCATTTCCTAAACGGTCCAAAGACTTCTTTCTGAATATTTTCTTTTTTATATTTGAATATCTGTATGCACAAAACATAAGGAAACAGCAGAAGTCCTATATATAACCAGAACTGTTGTTCCCAGAGTGAGCACAGAGGCAAAGGCCTTAGGGGAAAGGGCAGACTCCTGTACTCTTATCCTTCACTGCCGCCAACCGTGTAACCAGGTTAACTTCAAAAGGTTGCTGAGGCTTCCTGAGGGGTTATCTAGAATGACAGACTGTGGGTAGTCTGTAGAAAACATACATGCATTCCACTGATGCTTGGTTAGCCTAACCTAATGCCCACCAAAATGAAACAAAACAAAAAACGACTTTCTAGGGCTGAAGCAATAATTCCCAACAGAGAACATAACATTACAAAGAATAATTTTGTGTTCTTCTCACACCTGCACTCAAAAGCCTGGTGCAGCTTAGCATGGGCTTTACCACTGCACCACACGGCAACCCCACAAGAAATCGTTTTCTTTTGAGACAGGGTCCCAAGTAGCACAAGTTAACCTCAAACTCCCTTTAAGATGACCTTAAACTATTGATCTTCCTGCCAACTGCTGGAATTATTCTTTTTCTTTAAAAAAAAAAATCTTATATATTTACTTTTATTTATACGAGTACACTGTAGCTGTCTTCAGACACACACCAGAAGAGGGCATCAGATCCCATTACAGATGGTTGTGAGCCACCATGTGGTTGCCGGGACCTCTGGAAGAGCAGTCAGTGCTCTTAACTGCTGAGCCATCTCTCCAGCCCAACTACTGGAATAATATAGGCAATTATCACTATATCCCAACTCCAAGAGTAATTTTAAAAATATTATCTTTCTATTTCAGTATCTTAGTATTTAGTTACATAATCATCCTCAATGATATCAGACTGAAAAATGTTTAAAACTGCCATTCCTTTGACTAGACTCTTACTACAAGGACAGCATTCTAGTACTCTCTTGCTCATTCAGAACTCTTTGTTTTAATGTGTCTTACTTGTATTCATAAAAAAAAATTCATTACTTAATAAAAGGTAAGAGAGCTAGGTTTAATTGTTGTGTATAGGTATACAACTACAGTCCCAGTACATGGAACAGAGAACCAAGATGATCAGCAGTCAAAGTTGTTTTTAGCTATCAGCATTCTGGAGGATGAGATAGGAGGATTCCAAGTTCCACAACAGTCTAAGGGCTATATAGCAATACTCTGTCTCAAAACAGTGAAAGAGGGAAAGATGGTTCCAACTATACAATCCTACTGTCCTACTAGGTCCTTAAAAGGTTCCTGTATCCATCCACCCAAGTCTCCAAGGCAATGTGTGCTCTTTCTCATGTTTATCATTCGGTAGCTTCTTTCCTAGGTAAGGTGTATAAACTGGTCTTCCTCCAAAATTAACATAACTGTGAATAAGTCAGTAACATGACTGTAGAGCTGAAACACAAGTCTTAATTTCATGTCAAGGCCAGAAAGCAAGGTAGCAATAATGCAGGAACACCCAAGGGTATGGAACAAATCAGACCTTCATTTGGGGGGGTTAATAAGCTCCAAAGCCACCAGGCGGTGGTGACGCATGCCTTTAATCCCAGCACTTGGGAGGCAGAGGCAGGCGGATTTCTGAGTTTGAGGCCAGCCTGGTCTACAGAGTGAGTTCCAGGACAGCCAGGGCTACACATTTAAACCCTGTCTCTAAAAACAAAAAAAAAAAAAAAAAAAAAAGCCAGCTCCAAAGCCAGATACCTCCACAGGCATATAAGAATACCTATGCCTCAAAAGGTTGCTATAAGGGTGGAGAATGTCCTTAAAATACCTGACACAGCCTTTTCTTTTCCTGATCTTTTCTTTTTAATGTACATAGATGTTTTGTTTGCATGTATGTCTGTGCACCCTGAAACTGGAGTTACAGATGGCTGTGGAATTGAACTTGGATGCTCTGAGCCATGGGAGGGATCCAACTTGTCTGCATTTTCCACCAGGACAGCAGGCTGGCAAGCATCTGCTGTGATATGATTATACTGTGAGCTCATAAGTCAGGACTGTTTTTCACGAAACAGGACTGAACATCCAAAACATTCACAGGTGGAACTACAAATTAAATGAAGACATGAATGTCTTTCCAGAAATATTTGAGGAAAGCTGTGCTTCAGCATGAACAAGGCTTCAATGTTAAAGGGGAAAGGATTCACTTCAGTGACTATTGTAAGTCCAGCTTTATAGCTCCACACAGTGTGCTTAGAAATGTGATACTGTAATGACCAGCCTCCTCCTAGTAAATTGGGTAATCACTTAATGAATATAGGTAATGAGAACGGTAATTAAAAAAAAAAAAGTAACTGGTGTGGATATTCCCTCTATTCCCAAAGCCCATGATTTCTTTCTTTGAAAGGTGTAAAAGCGTGTCCACTGAAAAAGCACAGAAGGCTAAATGCTGAGTGAGGTGTTCCAATGAGAGGTGGTGGGGAGGAAGAGACCCGGGCTTCACCTTTCTGTACAGCATAGGGGGTTGACTCTTCAAACTGACTTCAAGAAGTCTGAACACTAAGAAAGCGTTAAGCAGCAGCTTTCAGAGGAGTGTGAACATTAACCGGGTGTGAGGAATGACAAACTCTGACACCAGAAACCTGCTGTGTTTCTGAACGCTGCTGTCTAGAGAACAGACTACTCCCAGTCAACTGCATCCAGGAAATAATTTGTCTTAACTCACTGATAGTCCTCCACCAGACGAGCATGTCCAGGGGACAGAAAAGGAGCTAGGTACCGGAAGCACCGCACCCGGTCACAGCCAAGACCCTCCTGAGGTATGGAAGGTCAGGGAACCAAGGGGTCGCCTCGGGCTCCAAAGCAGCCACGTGGGCGGCACCCCACGCTCGGAAGCTAGTGCTGACGTGTACAAGAGGACACGCAGACAACAGGGACGGCGGACCCCGACCTCTCCGCTGTCCCCTCCACACCTGCCTTTCAGACAACCAGACGTCTAGTGGATCCCTAACGCCCTCAACGTCCCTGCCCCGCCTCGCCCCGACCTCCCCAGGGATCCCCGGTCGCCTCAGGCATCCCGCGTGAGGCCTCACCGGCTCCTCCTGCGGCTCACCTGCACGCCTAGGTGCGCAAGCCGCGACTCCAGTTCAGGCTCCAGGGCCAGAACGAAAGAGCTGGCTCGTGATGTGGAGCCGCCGCCCGGGTGCGCCAGGACCACCTCAGCCGTCACCTTGGCTAGGTGGCTGCTCAGGTCCACTGTGCGCTTCACCTCCTCGTTGACCAGCGGCGGAGCCTCCGAGGAGGCGCTGCCGGGCGTCGGGGCCAAGGCCCCGAGACACAGCAGCAGCAGCAAGCCGACCGGCGCCTCCATGACCGCGAGCTGAGCGCCACAGACACGCGCCCCGCCCCCCGCCACGGCGCAACCGCTGATTGGCCAACAGCACCACAAGACGGCTGGGCCCGGTCAAAAAGGACCCCGTCTCCAGGGCAACTGGGCGACCGTGGGGCGCCTGATTGAAAATCTTACCGTGCCAGCATGTGTCTTGAGGCGCTTATTAGTCGTATTCACCCCTGATTTCTTTATCTCCTGTTTCTTTCATGCTTATGCAAAAAACGCTGGCCTCTCAGCTCAGAAATAGTATACTAGCCGGGCGGTGGTGGCGCATGCCTTTAATCCCAGCACTTGGGAGGCAGAGGCAGGCAGATTTCTGAGTTCGAGGCCAACCTGGTCTACAGAGTGAGTTCCAGGACAGCCAGGGCTACACAGAGAAACCCTGTTTCGTAAAACAAAAACAAAACAAAAGAAACAATATACTAGCTTAGTCTAAGGAAGTAAGTTTGCCTTCTCTATATTGACACGAATACTAAGTGGGCAAAAGTTTTTTTTTTAAAAACGGGAAATTTCCAGAGACTCAAGTCTCTCCCCTAATATTTAGTTCAATCCTTAATGTGAGTGATGGCAGAAACCTTAAGCAGCTAACCAAGGTTGATGATATTAACATCAGGTACCTGTTGACATTTATTACAGTTGTAAGTGTCCAAGGCGAAGTCAGTCACTGTCAGGACTAGCTGTCTGGTGAGGGCTGCTCTTTACTACCAATATGGCATTTTGACATTCCATTGTCTAAGGAAGGAATTGACATATGACAGAAAGGCAGGAAAGGGTCTCTCTGCAACAAGTTCTTTTATTGGCTGGAGAGATGGCTTAGAGGTTAAGAGCACTGACTGTTCTTCCAGAGGTCCTGAGTTCAATTCCCAGCAACCACATGGTGGCTCACAACTGTCTGTGATGGGATCCAATGCCCTCATCTGGTGTGTCTGAAGCCAGCTACAGTGTACTCATATACAAAAAAATAAATAAATAAATAATTATTTCAAAGATAATAATAAATAAATAAATAAATAAGCCCTTTTACAAAGGCATCTTGAAGATGGATTCCTCTAGTGCCATCATCTCCCAAAGTCGCACTGAAGAATTAATGACTTAAAACATTGAACCTCAAGCTAGCGGAGAAACTCTAAAACCTGACAAGAAAGCCAGGATAGCAATGAGAACAACCACTGGCATTATTGGGCCTTGAAACCATTTTAAATAAATAAATAAATAAATAATAAATCTACTGGTAAAACTTTGCTCTTCTAAAGTTCCCTTTTCCACTCTATAAAATCTCCATGCCCCCTGGATAATGACAGTGTACAGTCTCTACTCCCAAAAAGAGACTGCTGCCCCTTCACTTGCTCTGACTGAAGGACAGTAAGGCCTTGGGAAAGATCTGTCTCCTCTTTCATTTCTATGTTGCCTCTATCAATTCTGATCAACACATCCCAATATTGTTGCTTGGATGATGTAATTTAAAGGTAAATTTTCGGGAGAGATGGAAATATTCAAACATTGACGCCAGCTAATGAGAAGAGAGAGGGAAGGATATGGTCCTCCCTACAGAGCAGAAGTCAGAAAATTAGCACCTGCAGGCCAACACTCCGTCTCTGCCTATAAAGTTTTATTGGAACATAGCCACATTTATTTGCCTGTAGCTTATGGTTGCTTTCGCACTACAACAGGAACAGTAGTGTAGTTGCAAAACAGACTGTATACCCCACAAAACAAACTCCTTCCTGTTTGTACACTGGTACATACATTATGTATGGAGAAAAGGCTCAGTGGTTAGGAGAACTTGCTGCTCTCCCAAAGGACCTGAATTGTTCCAATTCCCAGTTTCACAACAGACAGCTCACAACAGCTTGTCACTCAAGGACCAGGACATGATGTCCTCTTCTGACCTCCACAAACATCCATACACAGATGTTCTTCTTTCTGTTCCTCTGTCTCTGTCTTTGTCTGTCTCTCTGTCTCTCTGTCTGTCTCTCTCTCTGACTTTCTCTCACACACATACATAAACACAAAGTTAAAAATCAATCTTTTTTTAATGCTACCTGGTTGTAGTGGTACATGCCTGTAATCCTCCAGTACTCGGGAGGCTGAGGAAAGAATGGAGCACAGCAAACAGAAGACTTACACCCAAAACAATAGAAAAACATAAAATAATAAGAAAGAAATAGACTATACAGTAGAAAAATAACCAGAAGAATCTGAATAGGCTTGCCTAAAAGAGTATGTGAGACATAGCTCAGTGAGATAACATTTGTCTCCTATATATACAAGGCCTGAGTTCCATCCCAACATGGACATAAATAAGTAAATAAGGCCAGTGCAGCTTATATGATAAATTTAAAAGTTTATGTGACTCACAGGTTTCACAGGTTTCAGTCCATGATTGGCTATCCTTTCGCTTTGACTTTGTGGCAATCCATGATGCTACAGCAAAACTGACACTTTTTATTATAGTCAGGAAAGAAGAGAAAAGAGGAGGGGCTGGGGCTCCAGCATTGCCTTTGAGGGTATCCTCTCCATGGCCTTAAGAATGCCCCCCTGTCACAATTCTACTGCCTACCAATAGTACCAAGATGGAAGTTGTGTGCTGGCTAGTTTTTGTCAATTTGATACAAACTAAAGTTACCTGGGAAAATGGAGCCTCAGTTGATGAACTGTTCCCATCAGATTGGTGTGTTGACATGTATGTTGGGTAGTTTCCCATTACTAGGCATTATTTCCCTCCTGTTGGTTGAGCCAGTTAAGCAGTTGTTGGTTACTGCCAAGATAGAGGTACCATGATTGCACCACTAGGAATATTTTGACATGCTTTGGTTGGGGGATAGAGGGCAGCAGAGACAGTCCTGTGTAAATGAAGTCACGAGTGAATGCGTGCAGCCAACATGAGCATGGACAAGTTAAGGACCCCATAGCCTCAGACCCAGACGGATGGCAAAGCCTCCCTCAGGCAACCAAGTGCTAATGTTACCATTGTGTGCAGAAAATGTCCATGATAGCCTTCTCCCCCTGGACACATATAGCTTGAAGACTGCTCCCCTACAGAGACTGTCTCCACCAAGATCAGCTAAACCTATCCCCTTGATCAGCTGTGGACCATAAACCCTGCTTCTGATTCCTTGGTTATCTGTATATAATACCCCCACCTCCTAATTCAGCTGTATGAAATAACCCCACCTCTCTGTTCAACTCTATATAATAAATGGGCTGAGCTTCCAAGATGCTGTAGTTTCTTCATCAAAAATCCCCGTTTGCCCAGTCCCAGCTTTCCTGTGCCCATGTGTCCACCCATCCATATTTTCTTCATCCCTTCACTGCCCCAGTCAAGCCCATCCCTGAGGTCATATTGGATGTGACACATGATGGTCATTGTTATGGCTCCCAGACATCACAGATGGTAGGGTTATTGATTGGTTCCCTCCATTGGAAGCTTGCATAGCAATTTATAGTAGTATGAAAGCTAGTCCCCAGGAAATATTTTCATATTAATGATTGACAATGGAAAGCCCAGCTCACTATGAGCAGGGCCACCCCTGAGATGGTGGTCCTGGGCTATATAAGAAAGCAGGCTGAGCAAGCTATGGAGAGCAAGCCAAGGGACAGCATTCTTCCATGGGCTCTGCCTCAGTTCCTGCCCCCAGGTTCCTGCCTTGAGCTCCTGCTCTAACTTCCCTCAGTGATGGACTGTGATGTAGACATATAAGCCAAATAAATATTTTCCAAAAGAAAGCAAATTGCAACACTTTTATGTATTTACTCATTTTTATTTTGTGTTACATGTGTGTCTGTGTTTACAATAGGGTTTCTTCTGTATCCCAGGCTAGCCTAGAACTCATGGTATAGCCCAGACTAATCTTGAACTCAGTAATTCTCCCACCTCAGAGTACAGGTACCATAGGCCTGTGCCAACTTGTCTGTCTTTGGGAGTATTCTGAGTTTCCTTATTCCTACTTCTCTATCTCTAAACCCCTGGCTGCAAAATAAGACAAAAGCAACCATCCTGGAAAGTAACCTGGAATCTTCTAGATGGGAGGGAGTGCAGTGTCAGCTCTTCTAAAGCTCAATCTCTGTTGATGTTTAACCCACCAACGGTTCCATGGGAAGTCGCGCTGAGAAGGCTTATCTCGGGCTTTACCCCAGAAGCATTTGTGGGAAAATATGGTAGGGGTTTTTAAGCATCACAGTGACCTGAGGTGGCAATAATTATTGGGGCAAATAATAAGCTGATGAAAGCATCTTCAGTAGGAGACGAAGGAATTCGGGGATCTAAAGCCTGCACATACAGAGACCTGGGCACAATTACAGGACATACACAAAGGGCTGGAAGATCTGATCTTTGGCTGACCTTTCGGTTCTGTGCACATTGGAAGGGAAGGATGAGATGTAGCCGTAAACTGAAGAGTCTACCTGCGCCTTGTTCAGCAGTGGCTTGGTGACGATTGAGTTTATTACACATAGCAAGAGAAGAGATCGGCCAGTCTCAGTGTAAGGTCTCCACGTGAGCTATAAACATCTGGGAGGGAAAAAAAAACATCTGGGAGCAGGAAGCAGCAGTCTACACTTCTGTACACTCTGTCAATACTTGCATACACAGCAGAGGGTGCTTTGCCAGCTCCCATCTGTCTGAAGCATTGGTCTTTGTCAACAGTGGACATTGACTCAGGTCTTCATTCACTCCTTACACATCCATTCAGGGTTTCCTCCACTCAGCACACAACTGATCATTAAAAGTAAGTAGGTTTTCACATGTGCACAGAACAAAGTTTGGAGATTTAATAATTCTCAATTAAAGAAGTTTAAAGAAGTGTCTCTCCAGTAACCATTGGCCATTCAGCTAGCTGTTCAAACTGTTCAAAAAATAAATAAATAAAAATGGGGTCTAGGTGTGGTGGTGCACATGTTTAATTTTTAGCATTTTGTGGACAGAGGCAGGTAGATCTTTCTGGATTCAATGCCAGGGTAGTCTACAGAGTGAATTGGAGGACAGCCAGGGCTATGTAGAGATACCCTGTCTCAAAAAAAAAAAAAAGAAGAAGAAGAAGAAGAAGAAGCAGGAGGAGAGGGTGAAAGCAAGAGGAGAAGAAAGACAAGAACAAAGAGGAGGAGGAGGAAGAGGAAAAGAAAAACACTGTTAACCTTTCAGAGAAATTAGGCAGATAGAAATACAGACAGTGGTGGTGGGAGGCTGGAGAGACGGTTCAGTGATTAAGAGCAGTGGCTGCACTTGCAGAAGTCCCAGCACTCTCGTAGTGGCTCACAAACATCAGTAATTCCAGTTCCAGTGCATCTGACATACTCTTCGGACCTCTGTAAGTATCAGGCATGCATGTGATACATAGACATACATACAGGCAAAACATCTGTACACATGCTACATATATTTATATATTTTTAAGTGTAATTTCTTCAGGTGTGGTGGCAAATGTCTGTAAACAAAAGCACTTAAGGAGATATAGGCAGTACAGGAAAGAAGAGCAGGTGTTGAAATCCAGCCTGAGTGCATAACAACTGTCTTGCAAACAAAAAAGGTATTGTTTCAGTATGTTGTACCAGGTCAAGTGGATAACTATATGACAAATCTTTTTTGTTTACTGCTGCTTCCTCCTCCTTCTCTTCCTCCTTCTTTTTCTTCTTTTTCTTCTCCTCCTTCCTCCTGTTCTTCCTCTTCTTCCACCTGTTTGTTTGTTTGTGACAAGGTTTCTCTGTGTAGCCCTACACTGGCTATCCTAGAACTCATTCTGTAAAACAGGCTGGCTTCAAACTCACAGAGGTCTAACTACCTCTGACTCCTGAATGCTGAGATTAAAGGCAAGTGTCAACATTGCTTGGCTCTTTTATCATACTTATTTTTTTAACTATGTTTTTTCTTTTTTGGGGGTGGGGACATATATCTATTAATTTGAACTTAGAAGCTTTATTCTACAACTTGAGAAACAATACCTTTGCCTCTCCACAAACTTTTAAATTGTTATTAGGCTGGAGAGATGACTCAGTGGTTAAGAGAACTGGCTGCTCTTTCAGAGGGCCAGGAGTTCAATTCCCAGCACCCACATGACAGCTCACAACTGTCTGTAACTCCAGTTTTAGGGGATCTGACAGCAGGGATCCTCACACCAATGCACATAAACTAACTCGTTAAATGGCCATCACCCCAAGATTCATGATCTCAATGTTTGTTTTCGGTTAAGTTCCTCCCCACCCCACCCCCGTGTGTGTGTGTGTGTGTGTGTGTGTGTGTGTGTGTGTGTGTGTGTACATATTACATATCTGTTTGCATGAAAGCAGGCAAGCTCGTGTGTATGGATCAGAGTACAATATCAGGCATTGGTCCTCACCTTCCTCCTGGTCTGAGTTGGTTTCTGCTGCATATGCCAGACTAGCTGGGCCTCAGGTTTCTAGGGGTTCTTTTGTCTCTCCCTTAATTTCCCTGTAGGGGTGTTGTGACTACAAAGTCATGCCTAGCTTTTATGTGGGCTCTGGACACTCAAACTCAGATCCTCATGTTTATGAGGCAAGTGTTTTTACCCACTGACTCATCTTTGCAGCACTCCCTGAGTGAGTGAGTGTGAGTGTGTGTGTGTGTGTGTGTGTGTGT
>NW_021605367.1:305105-313616 GCF_004785775.1 Grammomys surdaster | reverse complement strand
CATATAAGAATACCTATGCCTCAAAAGGTTGCTATAAGGGTGGAGAATGTCCTTAAAATACCTGACACAGCCTTTTCTTTTCCTGATCTTTTCTTTTTAATGTACATAGATGTTTTGTTTGCATGTATGTCTGTGCACCCTGAAACTGGAGTTACAGATGGCTGTGGAATTGAACTTGGATGCTCTGAGCCATGGGAGGGATCCAACTTGTCTGCATTTTCCACCAGGACAGCAGGCTGGCAAGCATCTGCTGTGATATGATTATACTGTGAGCTCATAAGTCAGGACTGTTTTTCACGAAACAGGACTGAACATCCAAAACATTCACAGGTGGAACTACAAATTAAATGAAGACATGAATGTCTTTCCAGAAATATTTGAGGAAAGCTGTGCTTCAGCATGAACAAGGCTTCAATGTTAAAGGGGAAAGGATTCACTTCAGTGACTATTGTAAGTCCAGCTTTATAGCTCCACACAGTGTGCTTAGAAATGTGATACTGTAATGACCAGCCTCCTCCTAGTAAATTGGGTAATCACTTAATGAATATAGGTAATGAGAACGGTAATTAAAAAAAAAAAAGTAACTGGTGTGGATATTCCCTCTATTCCCAAAGCCCATGATTTCTTTCTTTGAAAGGTGTAAAAGCGTGTCCACTGAAAAAGCACAGAAGGCTAAATGCTGAGTGAGGTGTTCCAATGAGAGGTGGTGGGGAGGAAGAGACCCGGGCTTCACCTTTCTGTACAGCATAGGGGGTTGACTCTTCAAACTGACTTCAAGAAGTCTGAACACTAAGAAAGCGTTAAGCAGCAGCTTTCAGAGGAGTGTGAACATTAACCGGGTGTGAGGAATGACAAACTCTGACACCAGAAACCTGCTGTGTTTCTGAACGCTGCTGTCTAGAGAACAGACTACTCCCAGTCAACTGCATCCAGGAAATAATTTGTCTTAACTCACTGATAGTCCTCCACCAGACGAGCATGTCCAGGGGACAGAAAAGGAGCTAGGTACCGGAAGTACCGCACCCGGTCACAGCCAAGACCCTCCTGAGGTATGGAAGGAGGTCAGGGAACCAAGGGGTCGCCTCGGGCTCCAAAGCAGCCACGTGGGCGGCACCCCACGCTCGGAAGCTAGTGCTGACGTGTACAAGAGGACACGCAGACAACAGGGACGGCGGACCCCGACCTCTCCGCTGTCCCCTCCACACCTGCCTTTCAGACAACCAGACGTCTAGTGGATCCCTAACGCCCTCAACGTCCCTGCCCCGCCTCGCCCCGACCTCCCCAGGGATCCCCGGTCGCCTCAGGCATCCCGCGTGAGGCCTCACCGGCTCCTCCTGCGGCTCACCTGCACGCCTAGGTGCGCAAGCCGCGACTCCAGTTCAGGCTCCAGGGCCAGAACGAAAGAGCTGGCTCGTGATGTGGAGCCGCCGCCCGGGTGCGCCAGGACCACCTCAGCCGTCACCTTGGCTAGGTGGCTGCTCAGGTCCACCGTGCGCTTCACCTCCTCGTTGACCAGCGGCGGAGCCTCCGAGGAGGCGCTGCCGGGCGTCGGGGCCAAGGCCACGAGACATAGCAGCAGCAGCAACCCGACCGGCGCCTCCATGACCGCGAGCTGAGCGCCACCGACACGCGCCCCGCCCCCCCGCCACGGCGCAACCGCTGATTGGCCAACAGCACCACAAGATGGCTGGGCCCGGTCAAAAAGGACCCCGTCTCCAGGGCAACTGGGCGACCGTGGGGCGCCTGATTGAAAATCTTACCGTGCCAGCATGTGTCTTGAGGCGCTTATTAGTCGTATTCACCCCTGATTTCTTTATCTCCTGTTTCTTTCATGCTTATGCAAAAAACGCTGGCCTCTCAGCTCAGAAATAGTATACTAGCCGGGCGGTGGTGGCGCATGCCTTTAATCCCAGCACTTGGGAGGCAGAGGCAGGCAGATTTCTGAGTTCGAGGCCAACCTGGTCTACAGAGTGAGTTCCAGGACAGCCAGGGCTACACAGAGAAACCCTGTTTCGTAAAACAAAAACAAAACAAAAGAAACAATATACTAGCTTAGTCTAAGGAAGTAAGTTTGCCTTCTCTATATTGACACGAATACTAAGTGGGCAAAAGTTTTTTTTTTAAAAACGGGAAATTTCCAGAGACTCAAGTCTCTCCCCTAATATTTAGTTCAATCCTTAATGTGAGTGATGACAGAAACCTTAAGCAGCTAACCAAGGTTGATGATATTAACATCAGGTACCTGTTGACATTTATTACAGTTGTAAGTGTCCAAGGCGAAGTCAGTCACTGTCAGGACTAGCTGTCTGGTGAGGGCTGCTCTTTACTACCAATATGGCATTTTGACATTCCATTGTCTAAGGAAGGAATTGACATATGACAGAAAGGCAGGAAAGGGTCTCTCTGCAACAAGTTCTTTTATTGGCTGGAGAGATGGCTTAGAGGTTAAGAGCACTGACTGCTCTTCCAGAGGTCCTGAGTTCAATTCCCAGCAACCACATGGTGGCTCACAACTGTCTGTGATGGGATCCAATGCCCTCATCTGGTGTGTCTGAAGCCAGCTACAGTGTACTCATATACAAAAAAATAAATAAATAAATAATTATTTCAAAGATAATAATAAATAAATAAATAAATAAGCCCTTTTACAAAGGCATCTTGAAGATGGATTCCTCTAGTGCCATCATCTCCCAAAGTCGCACTGAAGAATTAATGACTTAAAACATTGAACCTCAAGCTAGCGGAGAAACTCTAAAACCTGACAAGAAAGCCAGGATAGCAATGAGAACAACCACTGGCATTATTGGGCCTTGAAACCATTTTAAATAAATAAATAAATAAATAATAAATCTACTGGTAAAACTTTGCTCTTCTAAAGTTCCCTTTTCCACTCTATAAAATCTCCATGCCCCCTGGATAATGACAGTGTACAGTCTCTACTCCCAAAAAGAGACTGCTGCCCCTTCACTTGCTCTGACTGAAGGACAGTAAGGCCTTGGGAAAGATCTGTCTCCTCTTTCATTTCTATGTTGCCTCTATCAATTCTGATCAACACATCCCAATATTGTTGCTTGGATGATGTAATTTAAAGGTAAATTTTCGGGAGAGATGGAAATATTCAAACATTGACGCCAGCTAATGAGAAGAGAGAGGGAAGGATATGGTCCTCCCTACAGAGCAGAAGTCAGAAAATTAGCACCTGCAGGCCAACACTCCGTCTCTGCCTATAAAGTTTTATTGGAACATAGCCACATTTATTTGCCTGTAGCTTATGGTTGCTTTCGCACTACAACAGGAACAGTAGTGTAGTTGCAAAACAGACTGTATACCCCACAAAACAAACTCCTTCCTGTTTGTACACTGGTACATACATTATGTATGGAGAAAAGGCTCAGTGGTTAGGAGAACTTGCTGCTCTCCCAAAGGACCTGAATTGTTCCAATTCCCAGTTTCACAACAGACAGCTCACAACAGCTTGTCACTCAAGGACCAGGACATGATGTCCTCTTCTGACCTCCACAAACATCCATACACAGATGTTCTTCTTTCTGTTCCTCTGTCTCTGTCTTTGTCTGTCTCTCTGTCTCTCTGTCTGTCTCTCTCTCTGACTTTCTCTCACACACATACATAAACACAAAGTTAAAAATCAATCTTTTTTTAATGCTACCTGGTTGTAGTGGTACATGCCTGTAATCCTCCAGTACTCGGGAGGCTGAGGAAAGAATGGAGCACAGCAAACAGAAGACTTACACCCAAAACAATAGAAAAACATAAAATAATAAGAAAGAAATAGACTATACAGTAGAAAAATAACCAGAAGAATCTGAATAGGCTTGCCTAAAAGAGTATGTGAGACATAGCTCAGTGAGATAACATTTGTCTCCTATATATACAAGGCCTGAGTTCCATCCCAACATGGACATAAATAAGTAAATAAGGCCAGTGCAGCTTATATGATAAATTTAAAAGTTTATGTGACTCACAGGTTTCACAGGTTTCAGTCCATGATTGGCTATCCTTTCGCTTTGACTTTGTGGCAATCCATGATGCTACAGCAAAACTGACACTTTTTATTATAGTCAGGAAAGAAGAGAAAAGAGGAGGGGCTGGGGCTCCAGCATTGCCTTTGAGGGTATCCTCTCCATGGCCTTAAGAATGCCCCCCTGTCACAATTCTACTGCCTACCAATAGTACCAAGATGGAAGTTGTGTGCTGGCTAGTTTTTGTCAATTTGATACAAACTAAAGTTACCTGGGAAAATGGAGCCTCAGTTGATGAACTGTTCCCATCAGATTGGTGTGTTGACATGTATGTTGGGTAGTTTCCCATTACTAGGCATTATTTCCCTCCTGTTGGTTGAGCCAGTTAAGCAGTTGTTGGTTACTGCCAAGATAGAGGTACCATGATTGCACCACTAGGAATATTTTGACATGCTTTGGTTGGGGGATAGAGGGCAGCAGAGACAGTCCTGTGTAAATGAAGTCACGAGTGAATGCGTGCAGCCAACATGAGCATGGACAAGTTAAGGACCCCATAGCCTCAGACCCAGACGGATGGCAAAGCCTCCCTCAGGCAACCAAGTGCTAATGTTACCATTGTGTGCAGAAAATGTCCATGATAGCCTTCTCCCCCTGGACACATATAGCTTGAAGACTGCTCCCCTACAGAGACTGTCTCCACCAAGATCAGCTAAACCTATCCCCTTGATCAGCTGTGGACCATAAACCCTGCTTCTGATTCCTTGGTTATCTGTATATAATACCCCCACCTCCTAATTCAGCTGTATGAAATAACCCCACCTCTCTGTTCAACTCTATATAATAAATGGGCTGAGCTTCCAAGATGCTGTAGTTTCTTCATCAAAAATCCCCGTTTGCCCAGTCCCAGCTTTCCTGTGCCCATGTGTCCACCCATCCATATTTTCTTCATCCCTTCACTGCCCCAGTCAAGCCCATCCCTGAGGTCATATTGGATGTGACACATGATGGTCATTGTTATGGCTCCCAGACATCACAGATGGTAGGGTTATTGATTGGTTCCCTCCATTGGAAGCTTGCATAGCAATTTATAGTAGTATGAAAGCTAGTCCCCAGGAAATATTTTCATATTAATGATTGACAATGGAAAGCCCAGCTCACTATGAGCAGGGCCACCCCTGAGATGGTGGTCCTGGGCTATATAAGAAAGCAGGCTGAGCAAGCTATGGAGAGCAAGCCAAGGGACAGCATTCTTCCATGGGCTCTGCCTCAGTTCCTGCCCCCAGGTTCCTGCCTTGAGCTCCTGCTCTAACTTCCCTCAGTGATGGACTGTGATGTAGACATATAAGCCAAATAAATATTTTCCAAAAGAAAGCAAATTGCAACACTTTTATGTATTTACTCATTTTTATTTTGTGTTACATGTATGTCTGTGTTTACAATAGGGTTTCTTCTGTATCCCAGGCTAGCCTAGAACTCATGGTATAGCCCAGACTAATCTTGAACTCAGTAATTCTCCCACCTCAGAGTACAGGTACCATAGGCCTGTGCCAACTTGTCTGTCTTTGGGAGTATTCTGAGTTTCCTTATTCCTACTTCTCTATCTCTAAACCCCTGGCTGCAAAATAAGACAAAAGCAACCATCCTGGAAAGTAACCTGGAATCTTCTAGATGGGAGGGAGTGCAGTGTCAGCTCTTCTAAAGCTCAATCTCTGTTGATGTTTAACCCACCAACGGTTCCATGGGAAGTCGCGCTGAGAAGGCTTATCTCGGGCTTTACCCCAGAAGCATTTGTGGGAAAATATGGTAGGGGTTTTTAAGCATCACAGTAACCTGAGGTGGCAATAATTATTGGGGCAAATAATAAGCTGATGAAAGCATCTTCAGGAGGAGACGAAGGAATTCGGGGATCTAAAGCCTGCACATACAGAGACCTGGGCACAATTACAGGACATACACAAAGGGCTGGAAGATTTGATCTTTGGCTGACCTTTCGGTTCTGTGCACATTGGAAGGGAAGGATGAGATGTAGCCGTAAACTGAAGAGTCTACCTGCGCCTTGTTCAGCAGTGGCTTGGTGACGATTGAGTTTATTACACATAGCAAGAGAAGAGATCGGCCAGTCTCAGTGTAAGGTCTCCACGTGAGCTATAAACATCTGGGAGGAAAAAAAAACATCTGGGAGCAGGAAGCAACAGTCTACACTTCTGTACACTCTGTCAATACTTGCATACACAGCAGAGGGTGCTTTGCCAGCTCCCATCTGTCTGAAGCATTGGTCTTTGTCAACAGTGGACATTGACTCAGGTCTTCATTCACTCCTTACACATCCATTCAGGGTTTCCTCCACTCAGCACACAACTGATCATTAAAAGTAAGTAGGTTTTCACATGTGCACAGAACAAAGTTTGGAGATTTAATAATTCTCAATTAAAGAAGTTTAAAGAAGTGTCTCTCCAGTAACCATTGGCCATTCAGCTAGCTGTTCAAACTGTTCAAAAAAATAAATAAATAAAAATGGGGGCTGGGTGTGGTGGTGCACATGTTTAATTTTTAGCATTTTGTGGACAGAGGCAGGTAGATCTTTCTGGATTCAATGCCAGGGTAGTCTACAGAGTGAATTGGAGGACAGCCAGGGCTATGTAGAGATACCCTGTCTCAAAAAAAAAAAAAAAGAAGAAGAAGAAGAAGAAGCAGGAGGAGAGGGTGAAAGCAAGAGGAGAAGAAAGACAAGAACAAAGAGGAGGAGGAGGAAGAGGAAAAGAAAAACACTGTTAACCTTTCAGAGAAATTAGGCAGATAGAAATACAGACAGTGGTGGTGGGAGGCTGGAGAGACGGTTCAGTGATTAAGAGCAGTGGCTGCACTTGCAGAAGTCCCAGCACTCTCGTAGTGGCTCACAAACATCAGTAATTCCAGTTCCAGTGCATCTGACATACTCTTCGGACCTCTGTAAGTATCAGGCATGCATGTGATACATAGACATACATACAGGCAAAACATCTGTACACATGCTACATATATTTATATATTTTTAAGTGTAATTTCTTCAGGTGTGGTGGCAAATGTCTGTAAACAAAAGCACTTAAGGAGATATAGGCAGTACAGGAAAGAAGAGCAGGTGTTGAAATCCAGCCTGAGTGCATAACAACTGTCTTGCAAACAAAAAAGGTATTGTTTCAGTATGTTGTACCAGGTCAAGTGGATAACTATATGACAAATCTTTTTTGTTTACTGCTGCTTCCTCCTCCTTCTCTTCCTCCTTCTTTTTCTTCTTTTTCTTCTCCTCCTTCCTCCTGTTCTTCCTCTTCTTCCACCTGTTTGTTTGTTTGTTTGTTTGTTTGTGACAAGGTTTCTCTGTGTAGCCCTACACTGGCTATCCTAGAACTCATTCTGTAAAACAGGCTGGCTTCAAACTCACAGAGGTCTAACTACCTCTGACTCCTGAATGCTGAGATTAAAGGCAAGTGTCAACATTGCTTGGCTCTTTTATCATACTTATTTTTTTAACTATGTTTTTTCTTTTTTGGGGGTGGGGACATATATCTATTAATTTGAACTTAGAAGCTTTATTCTACAACTTGAGAAACAATACCTTTGCCTCTCCACAAACTTTTAAATTGTTATTAGGCTGGAGAGATGACTCAGTGGTTAAGAGAACTGGCTGCTCTTTCAGAGGGCCAGGAGTTCAATTCCCAGCACCCACATGACAGCTCACAACTGTCTGTAACTCCAGTTTTAGGGGATCTGACAGCAGGGATCCTCACACCAATGCACATAAACTAACTCGTTAAATGGCCATCACCCCAAGATTCATGATCTCAATGTTTGTTTTCGGTTAAGTTCCTCCCCCCACCGTGTGTGTGTGTGTGTGTGTGTGTGTGTGTGTGTGTGTGTACATATTACATATCTGTTTGCATGAAAGCAGGCAAGCTCGTGTGTATGGATCAGAGTACAATATCAGGCATTGGTCCTCACGTTCCTCCTGGTCTGAGTTGGTTTCTGCTGCATAGGCCAGACTAGCTGGGCCTCAGGTTTCTAGGGGTTCTTTTGTCTCTCCCTTAATTTCCCTGTAGGGGTGTTGTGACTACAAAGTCATGCCTAGCTTTTATGTGGGCTCTGGACACTCAAACTCAGATCCTCATGTTTATGAGGCAAGTGTTTTTACCCACTGACTCATCTTTGCAGCACTCCCTGAGTGAGTGAGTGTGAGTGTGTGTGTGTGTGTGTGTGTGTGTTTTAGACAGCATCCCACTGTTGAAATATGAGAGAGAGAAAGGCAAAGGAATCTGGAAGAGTCCAAAGCAGAGAGAGAAAGTAAACTAAAGATGGTCAGAAGACTGACCTGGTTGTGAGAATAGTAAGAGCAGAGTGTGTTGGAAGAGACAAAAAGGGGAGATAGTGAAAATGATAGATAGAAAAGGGAGGGAGGGAGGGAGGAAGGGAGAGAGGAGGAGGAGGAGGAGGAGGAGGAGGAGGAGGAGGAGGAAGAAGAAGAAGAAGAAGAAGAAGAAGAAGAAGAAGAAGAAGAAGA
>NW_021605367.1:288007-305095 GCF_004785775.1 Grammomys surdaster | reverse complement strand
GAAGAAGAAGAAGAAGAAGAAGAAGAAGAAGAAGAAGAAGAAGAAGAAGAAGAAGAAGAAGAAAGCATAGCTGAAATAGCAGGGTTATAAGGAGAGTGAGTAGCTTGAAGGGAGGGAAACCTGAGAATTGGGAACGTTTAGGATAGGGAGGAAGGGAGAAGGGCGAGGGTGCCAACATAGCCTCTGAAATGTGTGACAGGTACTGATGACAAGGAGGGAGGCTGGAGGCCAGTATGCACTCTGCTATGCTAATAGGAACCACAGACAACTGTTTTTCTCTTCTGCCTTTCAGAATTTAGGGAAATAGTTTCCTTTGGACCTTGAAGCCTTGTGCTTTTTTTGTTCTTGTTTTTGTTTTGTTTTGTTTTTGTCAAGACAGGGTCTCACTCACTATGTAGCTCTGGCTTACTATGTAGACCAGGCTGGCCTCAAACTCACAGCCATCCCCTGCATCTGACCCTTAAGTAGTAGAATTAAAGAGGTACATAACTACACCCAGTATTGTGCAGATTTTAAAAGATAATATAATCTGAAACAGTGTAAGTTTTCTTCCCTTAAACTCACAGACACAACGGCAGGACTTACTTTTACACTTATGAACATAATTATTTTGGAATTTTTCATCAACCTGTTTTTTTCCTGTTAAATTTCTTCACTAAGCATCTTTATTGTCCTGGTGACATCTTAATTTCTTGGTGCACACAGTGTTTTTATACTTTTGCACCCTTCTTAACAACTCAAATACGTTGTCCAAAACGTTTCCTCTAGGCTGAACTTCAGTCTTTTCCGATCCCTCAGGATTTCTACATTTTTCTCCTTCCTCCTCTACTACATTAAGCTAGGGGATCTTATATCTTATTTTGGTCCCCTAGACGGAAATAAAAACATTCTGAATCATAACTGGATATAGTGCCTCCCTCTTGTAACCTCAGCACTTAAGAGGCTTAAACAGGAGAATAACTATAAGTTGAAGGCCAGACTGCATGGCCCATAAGCAATTTCTAGAGATCCTCTTTCTTTCTTTTTTTGTTTGTTTGTTTGTTTGTTTGTTTTCGAGACAGGGTTTCTCTGTGTAGCCCTGGCTGTCCTGGAACTCATTCTGTAGACCAGGCTAGCCTCGAACTCTCAAACTCAGAAATCTGCCTCTGCCTCCCAAGTGCTGGGATCAAAGGCGTGCGCCACCACCGCCCCGCTGAGATCCTATTTCAAAAACAAAAATCAACAACAAACACATCTGACCTTTGTGGCCCCCAGGCACACCATATGGTGCACATTTATACATGCAGGCAAAACAATCATACATACACATAAAATAAATGTCTTATAAAAAACAAAACAAAAACCATCTGGCACTGTAATGAACAGATCATTAACTCTCACAGTGATGAATGCAAAGGCCTCCAATTCTATCTCAACCAGGGCTTAGCTAAGTGCGTGAAGAGGAAGTGACTCAGTTTCTTCCCCGGAAAACTTAAGCAACGTTCTCGGCTCCTGGCCTCCATCTCCCACTCGTCCGGCCTCGCCCCGCCAGGCCCCTCCCCCAGGCTGTCCGGAGAGTAAATTCAGACCAGTTAAGAGAACCCCAGGCTCTTGCCTCCTTGTCGACGTCAATGGCCCAGGCCGACCCGGAAGCAGAATTCCCAACAAGACCACGCATCCGTTAAAGCACCGCCGCCGCTAGGTGGTGTGGAAGCTGCCGTGATGTCCTGCGACTTCTCTGAAACCAACCTGCGCTTCCTGAAATGAAGGCTTGCAGCACTGGTTCTCGCCGCTTCCTGCCCTGTTGTGCTAGTGTGGAGAGGCATCCTTGCTTAGAAGCAAGCGCTGAGATTTCACATTCAGGGCCACCACTGAGGAGTTCCTGTAGTTGCCGGAGGCAACCCATGGGAGAACCCGGCAAAGCCGCGGGTGCCCCAAGGCTGAAGGAGTGAAGCTTGGTCTCCTAGCCATTCTGCTTGGGTGGCAGGAGCGCGAAGGTGCCACTTCATGTGGTGTTATGGCAATGTTTCCTTGCCAGTGTTCCTGAGAGGTTTCCTAGAGCCACACAAAACTTGACT
This sequence comes from Grammomys surdaster, assembly GCF_004785775.1. Lineage (NCBI taxonomy): Eukaryota > Metazoa > Chordata > Mammalia > Rodentia > Muridae > Grammomys > Grammomys surdaster. Next base: position 303,038 of record NW_021605367.1, on the reverse strand, counting down.
ACAGACAATCTCTCACAATTCGAAACCTGGCATAGTGAAACCCTTTCCGCAGAAATCTCTAATCCCTAACAGTGCAGGACAGTGATTTGTGGAGCTGAGGCAGTTTAGAAAGCCAGGGAAAATTAAGGGACTATGGGAGAGAAAGGGGCCCTAGGAGAGAAAATTGTGATACAACAGAATTCTCTGCGAACGTTGCCTTCATAGACTATTTTTATTAAATAGGAATATTTCAAAGAATGTAACAATAGCTGGGTTTGTGGCACACCCATAATCCTATCGCTATCGGATGCTGAAGCAGGAGGACTCCCATGAGCTTGAGACTAGCCTGAGCTTCAGAGGGTGAGCTTGCCTCAATCCAAAAGGAAAAACTCAAGGTCTTAGACTGTTTAGCCTTAAAGCATGATTCACTGACATTTTAATTAATTTATTTTGAGAGGTTACATGTAGCATAGGCTGGCCCCAATTCTATATAGTTAATGATACCCTTGACTTCCCTATCCCCTACCTCTTCCTCCCGAGTGCTGGGAGTAAGGTGCTCTGCCACACCTAGCTTTATTTGGTTTTACTTTTTGAGGCAGAGTCTCACACTAGCCCAGGTTGGCTCTGGCTGGCTAGTGTCTGTCTCATGCCTCGGCCACTCCAGTGCTAGGATTATAGGTATGATCCACCACACCTGGATACACCTTTGAGTTTAACTTTTCAGTATCCTAAGCTGTAACTTGTAACTTTCTGAAGATCTTAAAAGATTACTAGCCTCATTTGCTAGTCAAACCGTGGTTTCACATCATTGTTAACTACTATAATAGAGATGTTCTTAACACTTCAACACTTCAACCTGTGCTTTTATTATGTCAATCTATTGGCCAGTCCAACCCATCTCAGAAAACATGCTATGATCACACTTAAAAAAAAAAAAAGATGAGGGAACAAAATTCTTCAGAATACTTTGAATAGCACGCCTTCAAAAGTCACCCCAAACATATACATGCTCAATATTAAGAGACTTAAATGCATCTGTGTGTTGAGAAACCCATACCTACACTTGGATATTTAATGTGTACTGTACTCCTAAGCATCTTTCTCTTTAAATGTCTAAGTTTAAATGTATGCTAAAAAACCTTTTTTTTTTTTTCAGGACATGGTCTCACTATGTATCATCAGTTGGCCTGGAACTCTCACCCTGTAGACCAGGTTGGCCTCAAGCATATAGATCCACCTGCTTCTGCCTACTACCACCATGCCCAATCTGAAACAGTTTCATGATAAACTCCATCCCTGCTTTGTACCAAATCATCCTGAACTTCTCTCTGCAGCAGGTCAGGAATCCCAGCTTTTTGGAGGCTAGCAATGTGGATTCCTGTAATGTTCAAAGTTCTGTCAGATGTCCAGACTTCCTCCACTGCATAAACAAGGAGAGTGCACACTTGTGATCCCAGTACTCACGAGGGTCAGGAGTTCAAGGTCATTATCAGCCAAATAGTAAATTCAAGCCAACCTGGGCTACATGAGACTCTGACTCAAAAACAAAATTTTATCATTAGGGTCTGGAGATGTAGTTCAGATGGTGGAGTGCTTGCCTAACATCTATGAAAACCTAAGTTTTATCCTCAATAACACACAAACCAGACAGAGTGGCAAACACTTGTAATCCCAACACTTGAGACTAGAGGCAAGTAGCAAGTTTGAGATCAACCTGGAGTATGTGAGAGAATTTACAAAAAAAAAAAAAAATTCTGACCAGGAATTGGGGCTCAAAACTTTCAACCAAGTACTCTGGAGCCAGAAGGCAGGTTTAGCTCTGTAAGGCCAGCCTGGTCAACATAGTAAGTTTCAGGCCAGCCTAGATTACACAGTGAGATCCTGACTCCAAAAACAAAGATAAAAGCAAAACAAACAAACAAATCCTGACTCCAGATGAGTCTCTGGAAATAATTTAAGTCTCTGTTTTTAATAGGGTTGAGCTGGATCTCTCTCTCTTCTCTGCTATTGACAGAACCAACTCCAAACTGTATGAGATCAAATCACAGAAGAATGTATAGACAGAGGCCATAGTTTTTAGACAAAAACATGCACTCAGGTGAAGATATACGAACTTGTGTAGCACTGGCTGTCTCATCCAGAAGTAAGCAACTGGCCACTGTCCAACAACAGGAGAGTTGAAGGGACGGTAGGACATAGTTTCCATCAACAATCAAATCTACTGAGATGCCGGGCAGTGGTGGCACACGCCTTTAGTCCCAGCACTTGGGAGGCAGAGGCAGGCAGATTTCTGAGTTCGAGACCAGCCTGGTCTACAGAATGAGTTCCAGGATAGCCAGGGCTACACAGAGAAACTCTGTCTCGAAAAACAAAACAAAACAAAAAATCTTCTGGGGTTTACAAATTATGATTTTTAAGCTTCTGTTTGTCACATGCACACATCCATGAGTGGAGGTGAGCGGACTGCTTGTGGGAGTTGTTCTCCCACCATCTGTGTGTGGAGATCTAATTCAAGTCCTCAGACACAATGGTCAGTGCCTTTATCCACTGAGCCATGCTCAATAAATTACAATTTAGGGGACACAAGTTATCAGATAGTGCATGGGGGAAATACCATAAAGCCTCACCTGAAACTGATGGAGGTTCCAGTTCTTAACACTGGGTCCTTTTGTAAGTTGCTGTTTGCCTTAAATTTCAGGATCACAGATCTGACAGATAAACATCCTGTGAGGCGAGTGAACATTGCCCCCTGAGCCAGCAGTTTCCTTCACAGCAAAAGGAAACTTCCCTCAGCACCAGGCTGGTTGTAGACACACATTCCGACCCCTCCCCTAGCAAGAACAACTTCACTGACTGTGCAATGCAAAGTCCTTCAACTCTGGCCTTTGTTTCTTCAGTAGCCCAAGAAACAGGCACACTGAAAGGTAAGGGTCCTTTTCCTGTTTCACCCTCTTTCCTGCCTGTTTTTCAGACTGAGTAGCAAAATCTAGTCCGTTAGGATCCCCTGAGTCTATCTTTTCTTCTGGGGTTCTAGACATAGACCCAACACATCTGAAAAGATTAATAGGATACAGTTTGCAAGGATAAAACTTTCAGTGTTAGTAGGTAGTACTTGCTACCAGGAATACAAATCCAAGTGGTACCCTGAGCCTTCTTGGAAGTTACATGTGGTTATTTGGGGAGATGGAGAAGGAACAGGGCCATGAAGCTTATCTACGTGTCATCTACATCCATGCCTTTCTGCTGTACACACCTCAGTGGCCATTTGTCATCTACATCCATGCCTTTCTGCTGTACACACCACAGTGACCATTCGGTTGATATGTCCTTTGGGATTAGTATTACAGAAAGCAGTAGCATTAAGTTTAAGTCTGAGCCCAGGGCAGACTTAAAATCATTTGTAAAGTTGTTTTCAGTGCTTAAAAATATTAAGTAGTGCTGGACGAAAAAAATTAAATAGTGCTGGACGGTGGTGCTCACCTCTAGTCCCAGCACAGGGGACACAGGGGCAGGTGGGTCTCTGGGAGTTTCAGGCCAGCTTGGTGTACAGAACAAGTTCCCTATCTCAAAAACCCAATAAACAAACTAACAAATAAATAAATAGCAATCAGAGTGAGAGCTCATGCTTATTTTCGTAGCATTTGTAGGCTGAGACAGGAGAATTGTGAGCTTGAGGTAAGCCTGGGCTGCAGCAAAATTCCTGTCTAAAAAAAACAAAAAGAGAAAGAAAGAAAGAAAGAAAGAAAGAAAGAAAGAGAGAGAAAGAAAAGAGAAGAAATGAAAGAAAGAAAGAAAGAAAGAAAGAAAGAAAGGAAGGAAGGAACATAATAAAGTAGCGGTCTGAGAATTGGTGTTGGTCTTGTACGTCACATTCACTGTGGAAGAGGAATCAGTCCTATGTCCTGAAGGACCCAACCCTCTGACCACATTGTCTATGGACAGAGCCCTTGACAAGTCGGACATCCTTTTAAACCAGCCTGTCTGTCATGCAGAGGGGGCTGGTCTTCGACTCCTAACCCTCTTACCTCCACCTACCCAAATGCTGGGATTTCTGGCTCACACCAACTCTGAAAAGAGTGCTACCTGGCAAACTCTCGAGGATCCACACACCACTTGAGGATCTTGGAAGTGTTAATATGATAATATGCTGATTCCTCATCCACAGACATGTGACAGGTCATGCTGTTCAAGCCACCACAGAGCCTCAGCTGTCAGGCCTCCCCATCATGACTCTGAGTCAAGTTAAACCCCTCCTTCCACAAAGAAACGAAAAATGTTAGCCAACCACTTACCTTCACCAAATGCTTGGTAAATACCAGCTATGTACTGTCCAAGAGCTAAACTTCACTTTGTAGCTCAAGACAGTGCAGAGCCTTTGAGTTTCTTGGGGGTTTTAGAAGCTTGTTAGCTCTATAGGCATCTTAGAGGCCACATGTGACACTGGAAGAATTTAGTGTTATCCTATGTATCCTTTAACAAACTATTCAACCTTTTTGGCCTTCAGCCCCATCCTAAGGTAAAAATTGCAAACTTCTTTTAAGAATAACTGTGAAAATTATTAGAAGTGATTTATGTAAAGCCAGGCATGGGGATTCCCGTCTGTAATCCCAGCCCTGAGGTCATTGAGTCAGGAAGAGTTCAAGTTTGAAGCCAGCCATGGTTACATCATGAGATACTGCCTCAACCAAAACAGCAGAACACAAACCAAAAGCCCCCTGGGCAGTCACCACAGCCTACGTTCACAGTCCACTAGCCCCCATGTTTCTGCAGCTCACCTTCATCCTTTTCCCTTCCTTTTCCCTTCCTTTTCCCTTCCTTCCCTTCCCTTCCCTTCCCTTCCCTTCCCTTCCCTCCCTCCCTCCCTCCCTCCCTCTCTCTCTTTCTTCCTTTCTTTCTACTCAGGGTTTCTCCGTGGAGACCTGGCTGTCCTGAAACTCACTCTGCAGACCAGGCTGGCCTCAAACAACTCTGCACTCTTGCTCTTCCTGTCCCTGCAGTGCTGAGAAGGAGAATGCAGGCACTCGCCACCTCACCTGATGCTCATCTTCACACTTCAGTAGGAATCAGTCTTGGATACATTTTAAAATATATTTAATTATCGCAAAATACACACATAACACGAAACTCAGCATCTTGCCCTTCTTAAGTGTGTAGACCAATAAAGTACTCTCAGAGTATTTCCTAAACCACCACTAGGACTCTCTTCATCTTGCGTAACTGAACTGAAAGTCTGCCGCAAAGCAGCAGTTCCTCATTTTGCTTCAACCCCAAGCTCTGGCAATCAACACGCTACTTTTGTCTCTCTACTTCACTATTCTATATAGCTCACGTTAGTAAAACCATACAATATTTGTGTAAGGGGAGGTGTATCTGGTTTGTTTAATTCATCCCACAGTGTTCTACAGTTAAGTATGTGTTCAGGACATATCAGAACTTCATTACTCTTTATTGCTGAAGAATCAATTGTATGTATATAGCACATTTATCCATTTACCTGTAAATGAACTTTGGGGTTACTTTCGATACTCAGCTATTAGCATAAAGTTGCTATAGATATGGATTACATATATTCTTAATATGAGCAAATATCTGGAAGGACCAGAGACAGTAGATTACACTTTATATTTGACCAGGTAACTCTGTTATTATGAAAAGCTGCTATGTTCCTGGTGGTGGTAGCATATGTCTTTGATTCCAGTACTTGGGAGGCAGAGGCAGGCAGATCTCTGTGAGTTCAGTTCTAGCCTGCACTAGTGAGTTCCAGGACAGCCACACAGAGAAACACTGTTTTAAAAAACAAAACAAACAAACAAACAAACAAAGATGATACACTAAACTGGACAAGGAGTCATACTGTCATACCAGTGATCACAGCTATGCAGGAAGCTGAGGCAGGAGAATGCTGTTAAAAGTCATATTAGACAACATAGTGGGAATCTCTCAAAATCAAGTTAAAAAAAGAAGTAGGGAGGGGAGCTTGGCCTGTAATATAATCCAGTGGTAGAGCATTGCCTAGCATGAGACCCTTGGTTTAATCCCTAGTGCAACTACCAAACCCCAAAAAGGCAGGAAGCAGGAAAGAACTGGGAATTGTGGGCCACAGGATGATTTTAATGCTTGGGAGAATCCAGAGTTCTAGGGCAGTTTGAGCTACATGGTGAACTAGAACCAAGGCTGACCTGTCAAGGAAGGAAAGAAGGAAGGAAGGAAGGAAGGAAGGAAGGAAGGAAGGAAGAAGGAAGAGAAACAAAATAGCAATAAGCAGATCTCTGTGAACTGGAGACTAGCCTGATCAATATAGCAAGTGGCCAGCCAGAGCTATAGTGAGACTCTGTCAAGAAACCCAAACAAAACGATTTAAAACACAGGTGATGACATGCCTCTGCTCTCAGCACTCAAAAAGCAAAAAGCAGCCAGATCTCTGACAGTTCCAGGCCAGCGTAGTTTATATATTGAGTTTTAGGCCAGCCAGGGCTGCATAGCAAGAATCTGTTTTAAAAAGAAGGAGGGGGAAGGGGAGGAGGGGAACAGAAAAAAATAAGAAAATAAGAAAAAGAGAGAAACACACACACACAGAGAGAGAGAGAGAGAGAGAGAGAGAGAGAGAGAGAGAGAGAGAGAGAGAGAACGCATTAGACAGGTATAGGGACAACATTTGGGCAATGGAGGCAGGAGGAGCACATATTCAAGATCTTTCTTTCTCAGTCACATAGTAAGTTTGAGGTCAGACTGGACTGCATGAAGTTCTGTCTTAAAGTATGCACAAAATTAAAGCACAACCAAAATGCCATGTAAAATAGAACTCAACTTCCAAAGCATGAACTCTTGCCAAATACACACAAGGCTCAGGGTTCATGTCCAGCATCACAGACTCACACCATAGTTCCTCAGTCAGGCACACGTTTCTTCTTTCTCACTAACTGAGAGGTCACCATGGAGCTGCCTCGAACCAATGTCCCTTTTGTGCTCAGTCTTCCTTATCCTGTGGTTCTCATCTTCAAACTGTTCCCTCAAGGCCAAAGATGACTATGACACTTCCCCATCACTGCCCAGTTTCAGACAGGATGAAGGGGGACATGAAGCCACCAACTGTACTTTCTAGTTTAGTCAGGCTTCCTTTGTGAACATGTCAGGGAAGCACAGCCTACAGCTTGTACTTCCACCTCCTTGCCTACAACCCTGTCACCTGGTCGCTTGCTTCCAGCGGGGAACACTAACAAATTTATTATTATTATTATTATTATTATTTTGTGTGTGTATGTGTGTGTGTTGCTGGTATGTATGCCTGTGCACAGCATCTGTGCTGCTGCTCACAGAGGAATAAAGAGGCCATCAGAACTGGAGTTACAGACAGTAGTATGTGCTGGGAATTGTGGTCCAGTCCTCTTGAAAAACAGTCAGTGCTGTTAACCAATCTGCATGTCTGCAGCCCCAAGATGTGGTTCTTTTGTTAAGACATGACTTCACGTAGTCCAGGCTGTAAAGCCAGGAGTGGTGGCTTTACAGGTGTCTGCCACTGTCCTCAGCTTTAACGGACTTGTCTACCTCTAGGCCTCCTCAAGGCCTTGAAAATTCCAGGGTACAGATTGGGTGTGGTGGCACAGACCTGTAGTTTTAACATTCTGGAAGCTGAGGCAGAGGATCTCCTAGGCTACATAGGGAACTCTGGTCTCCGTTAGATTATATAAAGTGAGATCCTACATCAAAACAAATAAATAACTAGGTGATTAAGTAAAGAAATAGACTTGGAGCGTTTGTTGGGAATCTCTAGGGAAAGTTAAACCTGCAGCCGTGGTACACACGATTCAGGAAACAGATTGGGCCTAAGAACTAACCCCCACTTACATTTAAAAAAAATTTTTTTAAGCCAGGCAGTGGTGGTGCACACCTTTAGTCCCAGCACTTGGGAGGCAGAGGCAGGCAGATTTTCGAGGCCACCCTGGTCTACAGAGTGAGTTCCAGGACAGCCAGGGCTACACAGAGAAACCCTGTCTCAGGAATAAAAAAAAAAAAGTAGATAAATAATTTTAACTGTCAAATAAATTCTGGTTGCCCTTATATTACATTCTAGACAATGGAGAGAGAAGAGAGAGAAGAGTGTGCACACACTCTTTTCTCAGTTCTGGAATCAAGTCCAGACGTTTGTTCACGTCACGGAAGTGCTCAGCCATTGAGGCACACCCAACCCATTTTTTCCCTCAAATTTACTTGTGAAAATGGCACAGAACACCAGCCATCTTCAAATGGTGGTGGGAGATGGAGTCACAGCAGTCTGTCTTAGTCAGTTGGTAGGTCGAGGCCTTTACTGTATGACCATCACAGGGGCCTGAGCATATTTAGGATTCTGAGTTGGAGTCAGAGCAAGAACAGGAACTGAAGCCTGGACTCAGGCCAGGGCTCCAGCTTCTGTTTTGGTTTGGGCTTTGTTCGTTGGTTGGCAAAGCCACAAATCAGCTTCCTATGCTTGGTGAGAGCCAGGAAAGCAAGTCGGTAGAGCATGCGGTTGAGACTCTTTGGAATCCTGGGCTTAGCCTCCTTAAGACTTCATAGCGGCCTCAAAGGCTTTAGCTGTGCAGTTGCTGCCTTCCCGGAGTTTGAAGTGTTGTGTCTTCTGTGCTTCTTTCAAAGTGAATTTCCTCAGGAACTTGAAGTCAATGTCCTTCAGAGAATCCTATTGTTCTCACCTGAGTCTCCTGATGCCACTTCTGTGCTATTCGGGTGGGCTCATGGGGCTTGACCTCGTTAAACATCCTGAGGTCAAGAAAGTATTTGAGAGATAGACAATAGAGAGTGACAAGGCCGGGCGGTGGTGGCGCACGCCTTTAATCCCAGCACTTGGGAGGCAGAGGCAGGCGGATTTCTGAGTTCGAGGCTAGCCTGGTCTACAGAGTGAGTTCCAGGACAGCCAGAGCTACACAGAGAAACCCTGTCTCAAAAAACCAAGAAAAAAGAAAAAAAGAAAAAAGAGAGTGACAAATTTATATTCTGTTGTTGTTGTTGACTTATTCACGTTACACCTTGCTCATTGCCCTGGTCAAATCAATGTTCTTAAAAAGTACACCTTTCCCTCCTTTCCAAGACTGTGACCTACAAGTTGCTTGATAAGCCAGAACCCACATTTCATATGAAGACTGAGGTTTTGAGGGCCAGGAAGAGGGCTCGGTTGGCGAAGCATCTGCCATGAAAGCAGGAGGACCTGTTCTAGTTTGTTTTCCTGTTGCTGTAATAAACACTATGACCAAAACCAACTTATGGAAATGGTTTGTTTCATGTTACATTTCTAGATCACAATCCATCATCGCAGAGGGAAGTCAGGGCAGGAACTCAAGGCGGGAACCGGGAACAGAAACCACAGAGGAAGGTGGTTTATGGCTTGTTCTCCAGCTCCCACTCAGCTAGTTTTCTCATGCAGCTCAGGCTGCCTGCTTAGGGATGGTGCTTCCCACAGTAGGCTGGGCCTTCCCATCAACCATCAGTTATGATGATCTCCCACAGGGCCATGCTTCACTTGAAGGTCCCTGTCCACAGGTGATTACACATTGGGACTTTTGGTGTCAAGTTGATACTAAAAGCTAACCAGGCCAGGACCTGAGTTTGAATTTCTAGCATGCATGGTAAAAACAAGATATGACAGTTAACATCTATAACCTTAACTCATAGAGGAGATGAGAGGGACAAGAGAAACAGGCCCCAGACCATAGCACAACTGAATCCATGATGGAAATACCATTCGGGTCATAAAATTCAGCACATAGACAGTACCACCTGCAGAAATGAAAATAAATACCTGCTGGGCAGTGGTGGCGCACGCCTTTAATCCCAGCACTTGGGAGGCAGAGGCAGGCGGATTTCTGAGTTCGAGGCCAGCCTGGTCTACAGAGTGAGTTCCAGGACAGCCAGGACTACACAGAGAAACCCTGTCTCGAAAAACCAAATAAATAAATAAATAAATAAATAAATAAATAAATAAATACCTAATCCATCAAAGTGCATAGTTCTGGGAAAGTCCCTAAATGTGCTGACTTTCCTTTTTGACTTCTGTAGTTTTGCTTCTGGCTACCTGTTCTTGCTAACTGAACTATGTCAATTCAGGATATGCTTTTTTTGTGTGATTAAAGGCTCACCTTAAAGAAGGCTCAGGGTAACACTGTGATCCTGAACACTCAATGTTGTCACCAGCTGGCTAATAAAGACTTTCTATTGTCTTAAACCCATGCTTGAGTGATATTTTTTGGTGTCAACCTCACAACACAGAGACAGGCAGATCCCTAGAGCTTGACAACCTGAGTCCAGTCCCCAGAGTCCACACAGTGGAAAGAAAAACTGGACTCTACAAGCTATCCTTTGACCTCCATACATGTGCCATGGCATGTGCATGCCTCCTCCCACACACATAAATAGATCTTAGAGAAGATGTCCAATGTTGGATTCTGTCCTCTATGTGAACAGGGACACACATGTATGTTTATCAGCATATATATGTGTACACACACCTACCACACATATACATGTGTGCCCGCATGTGCACACACACACATAAATTGACAGCTTTGGTGCTAATGTGTGTTTACCATGTGTGAGATCCAATGTTTGATATACAATACCACCAAGATTAGTTGAGGGCCTCACTATAATGTAAATGATCAAGACTTTTCCTTCTATCTTTGCACATTTTCTCATTTCTGTATAAAATGAATAATTTATCCAGAATAGAGATCTGACTTCTAATTCTAGAGACTGGGAAGTCCAGAAGCTTGGTGCATATATGGTAAGTGTCTTCATGCTATGTGATCCAGTGGCAGAAAACAGAAGGACAAGAGAGGTCCCAGCCTACTTTGGTAGCCAGCAAATTCACTCTCAGTAACTGACTTACTCTGTGGCACTCATCAATCCATTTGTGGGGCAGAGGCCTTGTGATCCTAACCTACTTAGACCCCATATAAAGCCCTGTTGCTCTGAGGATTAAGTCTCCAACCCTTGGGCTTTAGGATCGCATTCAAACCCTAGCATTTTCCTAGAGTGTATGTCCTCCTGAGGTGGTACAGTGAGCTAACAGTGATAAGCAGAAGTTGTAGATCTTAAGAAGAACAAAATAGGGCTGGAGAGATGGCTCAGCAGTTAAGAGCACTGGCTGCTCTTCCAGAGGTCCTGAGTTCAAATCCCAGCAACCACATGGTGGCTCACAACCATCCGTAATGAGATTCGATGCCCTCTTCTGGTGTGTCTGAAGACAGCTGCAGTGTACTCATAAGTAAAATAAATAAATCTTTAAAAAAAAAAAGAAGAAGAACAAAATAGCAGGATTGTGGGGGATGGAGGTGATCTCATTAGGATGGTCAGATTATTAGGAGACTGAAGAGATGCTCCTGGCTTGAGGGACACCGAGTACTCATTCCCTGATGTGGAATGTGCTTGGCATGTTTGGGGAACAGCATGTTATGGCCAGGTGCCTGGAACTGGGTGAAATCAGAGAAGGGGTATAAGGTAGACCAAGTTGAGCCCCGTGGGATGGGGCAAGGGATTGAAGCAGGGGGTGACATTTAAGAGCTGAGAAGTCTATACAGACTTCAGAGCAGGATGATGTTTCTCAAGCACTGTCCTAATTCAATAGGTTATAACATCCATCAGAACCCTAAACAGAAAGAACTAAAACCGTCAGACTTGAAGAAGAAAACTTGCAAAACCCAGGCAAGCATTTGTTGTCGCTCATCAGTTACTGTAGAGCACACTATAGAGAATACTATTAGAGAGTTATGTTCACGAGAGCATGGGGTGCGGTGTGGAGACAGGCTCAGAGCTTCCTCACCATCTCCGAGCAGGTATGCAACCCTCCAGGGGCTCCTGCACACTCCACCCCTGGGAGCTGCCTGACCCCATCCTTTGGGTGTTTGAAGAAGCTGGTGATCATCACCATCTTCATCTTCTGCAAGAATTATTAGATCATAAGATGCTCATATCAGTCAGACATGCTGGTGCACACCTTCAGTCCCAGCTCTCTGGAGGCAGAGGCAGGCAGAGCTCTGTGAATTCGAGGCTGGCCTAGTCTACAGAGCAAGTTCCAGGACAGCCAGGGCTATACAAAGAAACTCAGTTTTTAAATTCTAAAAAATGCTCATATAACCCAGGAAGTTTCAAAGGATTGAAGAGCTCTGGTGTCAGTCATGGCTAAAATCAAACATGAGGACAAAACATCCTACAAGCACTCCTTTGCTCAGGAAATAAAAGAGGTTCCCAGAATCCTAAGCCAGGTTTGGAGGCAGGAAGCAATTGTGTATAATTCTTTAATTTTTTTCAATTAGCTTTACTTTATATGTATGAGTGTTTTGCTTCATGCATGTCTGTGTGCCACTTGCGTTGCGGTGCACTCAGAGGCCAGAGGAGGGCGTCAGAGCCCTTGGAACTGGAGCGTCATACAGTTTTAAGCCACCAATGGGATGCTGTGAACAGAATTCACTTCCCTTAGGAGAGCAGTCAATGCTCTTAATCATTGAGCCATCTTTTGAGTCCACAATATGAGTATTTCTTATATTGCATGATGCTGTTGAACAGCACAGTTTAAAACAACACATTTCAACAACACTGAACTCTATTATGGAGTACTACTCAAAATATTTCAAATGGAAAATTTTTGTTTTTTATACTGTATATCTTGATTTGGGATTTTTTTTCCAGTTTACTTATTTGTTTTAAGATGTCTCCTGAGCCAGGTAGTGGTGGCGCACGCCTTTAATCCCAGCACTTGGGAGGCAGAGGCAGGCGGACTTCTGAATTCGAGGTCAGCCTGGTCTACAGAGTGAGTTCCAGGACAGCCAGGGCTACAGAGAAACCCCGTCTCGAAAAAAACAAAAACCAAACCAAAACCAAAACAACAACAAAAAAAGATGTCTCCTGAATCCCAGGCTTTCCTAGTTCTCCTGGCCCTCTTGCTTCCATCTCACAAGTGCTGAGATTACAGGGCAAGGCAACACACCACCACCAACACCAAGCCCAGATTATTTCCTTATTAAAAAAAAAAAAAAGAATGAGTGTGCTTGTTTTGTGTAATTGTGATAAGTGCCCAGGAAAAACCACTTAAAGGAGGAAAGACTGACTTGGTCAAGGCTTCAGTCCATAACTCGCTTTACTCATCAGTGTGGGCTGTGATGAGGTGAACATAACGACAGGGAACATGTGGTGATGTGCAGGAAGTGGTCGGGTGGCCAGGAAGCAGAAGAAGGGGAAAGAGCCAGGGACCAGATAGTCTCTCAACAGCACACTGGAAGCATTTTCTGCAAACAGGCCTCACCCTTGAAATACCCATCCATGGGGCTAATCCATGATGAAACTAACGCTGTCAGGATCCATTCCATCCAAAGTACCACCATCTGGGAACCAAGCTCTAGTGTAGGAAGTACTTCATATACAACTTATGACACTGAGTGAGCAAATGATTTAAATAAGGATTTCTACCCTGGAGAGGCAGTAAATACATGAAATAATATTCAGTATTGCTAGAATGAGAGAAACAAAAACCAAACTACAATAGGACCATATCACACTCATTAGAATAAGTATTACTAAAGCAAACAAAAACAATAGCTAAAAAGAAATGGAAAGTAAGTGTCAGGAGAGTGATAGGAGGAAGAAAAGTAGTGTAGCTGGTTTGGAAAACAAGAACCTAAGTAGAATAAAACATAAATATGCATGTATGTATGTATGTATGTATGTATATGTGCATATATATACATATATAATATATGTTCTATGCCTTAAATATGTGCCACTTTTGCAGGGTAGAATCTTTGTTTTGTTTTGTTTTGAGACAAGGTCTCTCTATGTAGTTGTATGCCAATCCTGGAACTTGATAAATAGACCAGGCTTGCCCTGAATTCACAGAGGCCATCCTGCCTCTCCCTCTCAAGAGCTGGGCTTAAAGGTGTGCACTACCTACCACATCTGGCTGATGTGCAACTTTTCTTTATCACTTATATCTCACTAAAGCTGAGAAGTATCATTGCACAGTATTACCATCCCAAGTCTGTGTCATTCTCAAAAGAATTAAAACTTACTTGAAGAAACAATTAGCTGAAGTGCTGAGACCATCAGTGAGGTGCTCAAACACAAATGGAGCATCTACAGAACTATCTTGTCTGAAGGAGTGGAAAGATCTTAAGAGCCAGAGGGCACGAAGGTCCAGAGAGAATCAGTGTCTTCTAGACTGGACCAAGCAGCTGCACACATGAAGTCACAGCAGCTGTGGATGTCCCCCACAACAAAAGATGAAGACAACTAACATTCCAGCATGGAGGCAGAGGAGCTTATGGACTCCTGCTCCTAACTGAGAAGCTATTGAAGGTTGGTGGCTTTTCGGGGAAGGAGAGAGAGCTTTCTTCAAGAGTGCGACCCCTTGTAGGAAACCACAGTCCAAGGGATAACCCCAAGCATATGGGTATGTGGGCAGCATGAGTTGGACTCAGTGGATTATTTAAAGGGGAAGGAGGCTGGAGAGATAGTCCCATGATTAAGAGTTCTTGCTGTTCTTGCAGAGGACCCAGTTTGCATTCCCAGGACCCACAGTGGTTTATAACCATCTGTGACTTTAGTTCTAGGACCCCGATTCCCTCTCCTGATTTCCACGACAGCTTCTTCAGAGGTATGCCAGAAATGTACCTGGTGCACATACAGACGTGTAGGCAAAACACTCATACACTTAAAACAAATCTAAATAAGTAAATCAATAGATTAAAAAATTAAAGATCATTTTAACAAGAAAAGTCAAACTAAACTGAGAAGAACAACATGCTTGAGAGCCGAGGCTGTAACTCAGTGATGGACGTTTGCCCAGCACACACCAGGCCCTGAGTCTAACCCAGCACACGCTGGGTTTTTAAAGTACAACTATGGTTTGAAAAGATAGTTGTAAAGGCATATTCAGTCAGCATTATTCATAGTAGCCAAAGATAAAACGTCCACCAGTGGATGAAGAGCTAAACAAAGCATCATATTTATCTACCATGAGGAAGCAGAGAGTGGCAGACATGCTTATTCCAGCACATAGGAGGCTAGGTGGTGC
>NW_021605367.1:287467-287907 GCF_004785775.1 Grammomys surdaster | reverse complement strand
AGTTTTTTAAAGGAAGGAAGTCTTGAGGTACTCGGTTTGTAAGAGTGCCTACCTACATGCACAGGGCCTGAGTTCAGTCCCAGCACTGCATACACTTCTAATCTTAGTACTGGAGAGATACCAGCAGGAAGATCAAGAGTTCAGGGTCACTCTTGAATACATAATGAGTTCATGACCAGCATGGACTACTTGAAACTGTATCCAAAACCAAACAAACAAACAAACAAAGCAGCCATAAGGGCACATGTGTTTAATCTCAGAACTCAAGAAGCAGAGGCAGGAGGATCTTTCTGATTCCAGGCCAGCCAGAGTTAAGTAAGAACTTATGCTATGGTGTGAAGACAAACACAGCAAGGCTCCATTTTTAAGAGGTCAAACTAGTGAAGAGTTCTTTTCTCTTCTCTTCTCTTCTCTTCTCTTCTCTTCTCTTCTCTTCTCTT
>NW_021605367.1:275353-287457 GCF_004785775.1 Grammomys surdaster | reverse complement strand
CTCTTCTCTTCTCTTCTCTTCTCTTCTCTTCTCTTCTCTTCTCTTCTTTCCTTTGCGTTTTCAAGACAGGATTTTTCTATGTAACCCTGACTGTCCTGGAACTTGCTGCTGTAGACCAGGCAGACCAGGAGATCTGCCTGCCTTTGCCTCCTGAGTGCTGGGATCAAAGGCATGTGCCACCTCCCAACCCCACTTCCTATACCCCCACACACACCCCCTTCCAACTCCTGGCTGAATAATTTCTTAAAGAATAAGGTAAAGCTGAAGCAATGGGGGCTAGGGAAGGTTGAGCATATGAGGATGGAGTTACTGTTCAAGGGCATAGTGTCTGTAAGGGATCAGGTGCTGCACTGGCTGCTTTTCATCCCTGTGATGTATTTGTGATGTATTAGTCACTTCTCCTTTGCTGTGCATATTCTAACAATGACCTTAATCAAGTTATAAAATAAAGCATTTATTTTGGAGCTGGAGAGATGGCTCGCTGGTTAAGAGCACTGACTGCTCTTTCAGAGGTCCTGAGTTCAATTCCCAGCAACCACATGGTGGCTCACAATCATCTGTAATGGGATCTGATGCCCTTTCTCTGGTGTCTGAGGAGTGACAGTATACTCATATACATAAAATAAATAAATATTTTTGAAATGTATTTTGGTTTGCAGATCCAGAGAGAGAGTCATGATGGGGAGTGGGAGACACTCATGCCAGCAGATGGCCAGAGCAGGAAGCTGAAAGATTACATCCCACCCACTGGAAGGAAGTAGAGCGAACAAACTGGAAGTGGGCGGAGACTATAAATTCTCAAAGCCTACCCCAGTTATACACTGTATTTGGCAAGGCTCCGTCTCCTAAAGGTTCCATAACCTCCCCTAAATAACACTACCAATCAGCACCAAGTGTTCAGATACATGAGCCTGCGATTGGTGAAATGAGAGATTTAGTGAGTTCATGTTTTGAAGCTTCTGGGTACAAGATAAGATGGCTCCATCGGTTTGGCTTCTGATAAGAAATGAATCACAGTGGAAGTGTCCGGTAGGCACAAGCAAAGACAAAGGAGAGAGACCGGTTCGGGGCTTCATAATCCCCCTCCTAGGCATGATTCCAGTGACCCATGCACCACCCACATCTTACAACGCCTGTCAGAACCATGCTCTGGGCAACTTCTTTTCATGAGCTTTAAACTCTTGGCCCCCAGCCCCCAGAAGACTCTTGGAAGTGAAGTCTAGCATCAGGATTTGCCTTGGAGGAGAAAGAGGGGTAGGGAAGAGGAGAGAATATCAGAGAGCGACTTTGGGTCTAAGACTCTTCCTACATCCTTCGGTTCACACTAATCGGCACACCTAAGTCTCATGCTTTGGGTATCATGTTCTGAAACACTCCCCTCCCCCTTCTCCATCAATGAAAGGGAGAGTAGTATCTGGGATAGCCATGCTTACAAAACTGGGGGAATCACAGTATCTGAAGCTGACTGACATAACACGAAAAGACTCAAATTACAAGGACAAACTCTCACTGGAAAATGGCGAGGGCAAACTACAGGTGAGTTAAATTCACACACATAAAACAGGAAGCCAGTCTTAATTTGATGTGTCCAGAAATGGCAGAAAGTGCACATTGTTCAGAGTTGTAAAAGTAACTATCTGGGCAACCAGCAACAAGAACAAAACAGCCCCAAGAGTGGCGGCCGCCAGTGAAGTGGGGTGGTGTATGGCTAATTCCCCAATGCTTGGAAAGTATCAGGAGTTCAAGGCCATCCTTTGCTACATAGCAAGTTTGAGACCAGCCTGTACAACTCGAGTTTCTGTCTCAAAAAACAAAATAACAACAACAACAGAGTGACAGCTGCATATAGCAATCCTGGGACAGAAAGATGTGGGACAAACATCTGTACTAAAACAATTTATCACTATTCTGGGTTTGTTTTGTTTTGTTCACCATATGCATGTACTTTGGTTTTAAAAAGTAAATTAATGTGCTGGAGAGCTGGCTCAGCAGCTAAGAGTGTGTACTGCTTTTCCAGAGGACCTGGAATACCCACACACAGATACACACAGATACACATGCTTACAAAATATAATCTTTTTAAAGAAGTGATCGATCCTGTTGTGATTGTACTCACCAGTGAGATGTGCTAAAGAGGCTGAGGCAGGAGGATCAAGGCCAGCCTGCATTCACCTTTGGGCTGTCAAGACAGCTCAGTTAGGCAAGCCTGATAAGTGAGCTGGATTCCCAAGACCCAACGATGAGAGGAGGGACCGGACTCCGACAAGTTGTCATCTGACCCCCATGGGCACTAGTTGGCAATCACACCCTCCCCTCCCCTACCACATGACTTTAAGGTTGTTTTTTATTTTAAATAAGTAAATAAAACTTGTAGAAACAAAAGCACTTGCCTAGCATGCTCAAAGCTCTGAGTTGCAGCTTTGGCAACACAAATTAAAATAGACTAGATTTAAAACTTTTAAAGTTATTTTAAAAATCAAGCCGGGCGGTGGTGGCGCATGCCTTTAATCCCAGCACTTGGGAGGCAGAGGCAGGCGGATTTCTGAGTTCAAGGCCGGCCTGGTCTACAGAGTGAGTTCCAGGACAGCCAGGGCTACACAGAGAAACCCTGTCTCGAAAAAAAATAAAATAAAAATAAAAATAAAATTGCAAGGCTGGGTGTGGTGGTATACACTGAGCATCCTGACAAATCAGAGGAGACCTCTTCCTTGATATGCTGGGATAAGAATTAAGCAGTTGGAGAATTGTTCAGGTTAACAGCAGGCCTTTTTTATAAGCACCCCTTTCAGGTGTGTGTGTGTGTGTGTGTGTGTGTGTGTATGTGTGTACATACATGCAGGCACATATGTGTGTATGAGAAGGTTGTTGGAAAATGTCAGTTTAAATTTGCAGGTCCTGCCCTGTCTTTGAAACAGTCCGGTAGGCTCCCAGTAAGCTCAATTGTCTGACTCCTCAGGGGAGAAGATCACAGCAGATGTGAAAAGCTTTGCTTTTAAAATTTTTTTTAAAGTAAGGGTCTCACTTTGTGTAGTGATGGTAGTTTGGGAGATTATTGAGACAGTCTATGTACTCTGGGATGTCCTGGCACTTGCTATGTAGGTCAAGTTTGCCTCAACTCAAGAAGATTCTGCTGCCTCTGCTTCCCAGATGCTGGGATTAAAGGTATGTGCCACCATGCCTGGCAAGAGTCTCGCTTTATAACCCAGATTGGCCTCAGACTTGTGCTTCAGTCTGGGATTACAGGCATGAGCCACCACACACAGCCTGGCTTGAGTACTACTTCTGTACCCCTCACCCTCATCCTGTGTGCGTGTTATATGTTCCCATGTAAGCATATGTCTGTGGAGGACAGAGGTTA
Source organism: Grammomys surdaster (assembly GCF_004785775.1). NCBI lineage: Eukaryota > Metazoa > Chordata > Mammalia > Rodentia > Muridae > Grammomys > Grammomys surdaster. The sequence goes on along the minus strand of NW_021605367.1, from coordinate 284,099 downwards.
ATATCCAGAGTACTCTAAGTCTCTCCCAGAATCCAGAGTCCTCTGATTTGGCTAATCTAACTAGCTGTCATGCTGAGCTTCAGCATTAAGCTAAAGGGTTTTTGTTTTGCAGCAATAGATAACTGATACAAAGATTTGGACCATTGTCCTCCTGGAACAATGGTTGGAAAGTCTGGGTTCTATCGTCCCAGAGGTGGCTAGCATGCAGAAACCCCTCAAGTCTCCATCCCCCACCACTACACTGCCTTGGTCTCCTTCTCAGTTCTTGGAAGTCAGAGGGCCAGACCAAATTATGCCCTGCCTCCTTATAGGCTGCCTGAGGAAATAAAACACCTGTGATTCTGGCTGTGTCATGTCTCTGGCCTTAAAAGCATGTCTCTTAGGACCCCTTTTGGCAACGGTAGAGGAGAACCCATAAGCCAGAACACCACAGCAGTCAATGATTTGTGCGGAGTCCCACCCTCACCCTTCCTAGCAGCTCACCCAGGTGTGTTGAGGGAGGGAACTGTAGTGATCCAACTCTGCCACTTGCTAGTGAACTCCCAGAATCTGTTTCTCTCCATTCTTAACAGACTTTCTGAATTCCCCCTAACATGTGAGGTCCATTCTACTCTGCCTTTAATTATGGCTTCCAATTGTCAATACTAGGAAAATGGGAAAAGTTCCCCATCCATATCCGAGCCACCACAATTTGCTCTCTGCCTAGATTCCTTTGTCTAGTTTCCTCCTCTCTGATGGTATAGCTGAGCAATGTACCCATCAACAGTTTCCAGGATGAGTTACGACACCCTGTCTCCATACCTCACATATGCTTGTCTCTCTGCTGACAATAACCTTCCTCTTCCTTTACTGTCAGAATAGGTTTTGCCTTCCTGAGTCACCTGACAGCTGCCTCCTCTGGAAAGTCCTCCTTGAGTGTCCCACCTCTCCGATGACATTAGGTGCTTCTCCTGGGTCACTCCAGCTTCTTTGCTTTCTTCAGATAGCATTTATTCTATTAGACTAATGGCAGAAGCAAAAGTTGTCTACCAGCTGTTATTCCCTTGCTTAGCTTATGCCTGTTGCTAGAAAACAGCTGTCCAAACTGGTACCTCAGGTCACAGCTTCTCTGGTTTGTGGGAGTGGTCATACAAGTTGCTCCTGCCACAGGTATGTGAGCAGAGTGATGTGTCACTAAGTGGGTGTGCCTCTTGACACACTTGTCCTGAGATCAGCTGTATTTAGACAATGACAAGCCCCTTTGGAATGGTGCTGTGGAATGGTGCTCAAGTGGTACCTTGCATCTGTTGATGGAAGGAAGACATCTGCTTTTATTTTGTTTGAAATGGAATTTCTGTGGAGACGTATTTGTCTCACATCCAAGTGCTAAGCAGCCCTAAGTCCTTAGCTTCCAAGATTAGATAAGGTTGGGTGCATCAAGGGTGGTATGGCCGTAGGCCAGATATATTGGATAGCATCTAGGGTTTTCTTACTTAGAACATACCTTAATGTGCTCTGTACTCCTTGCTGGACTGCCTCTTTGCTAAACTGCTCTTAAAGAAAAATGGAGACTTTTTTTTTCCTGAAGGGAAGAGGACAAAGGAGCATTGAACTTGGATGTGACAATGTGGATGTCGCAGAGGGCCAGGGAATTCCTGCTCCAAACATGGATGCTCTACCGCTGAACGAAACAGACAAGGGCACGCGTCTGTTTAGCAGGGAAGAATCACTGACCATGTGAACCCTTCAGTGTAGAGTTCTTTCTGAATGGTGATGGGGGAGAGGAAGCGTTGTGAGGTGGGTGGAGGTGAGGCTGGACTAGGCAGCCGCCTCATCTCTGCTTCCTTGTTTGACCGATTCTACCACACTCACCGTGGTCTAACATGCTACACATTTCCCCCTGCTCACCTGACTCCAGTTTGATTTTTATTTTGCACTCCTGGAAATTGAACTCTGGGCCACATGCATGTTAGGTAGAGCTATATATGTGCAAGGTCATTCCACGCTGGAAGCAGGAAGCTACAGCCTCACCAGACACTGACTATGCTGATGCCTTGAACGTGGATTTCCCAACCTCCCAAGCTTCAAGAAATAAACTTCTGTTCTTAGACATTCCCCCGTGTAAGGTGTTTCATTTGTGGATATAGTTTTGTTTGTTGCTGTTTTAAAGACAGGGTCTTCTGTGGGACAGGCTACCTTTGAATTCTCTATATAGCTGAGGATGAGGATGGCTTTGGACTTTTGATATTCCTGCCTCCTCCACCTCCTGAATCCTGGAATTACAAGTCACCACACTTGCTTAGAGTGATCACGTAAAGTATCAAATCTGGAGCTGGAGAGATGGCTTTGTGATTAAGAACACTGGCTGCTCTTCCGGAAGACCTCGGTTCAATTTCCAGCATCCACATGACAGCTTATGCCAGTAACTGTAACTCCAGTTCTAGGGCTTCTGATACTCTCATACAGACATACGTGCAGGCAAAACACCAATGAACATAAAAATTATATAAAAATATACAATACCAAAATCAAGGACTGGAGATTAGCTCAGTTTATGTGGTGCTGAGGATCAAATCCTGGACCCCATTTCCTCAACATATCTCCCAACTTAACAGCCTCCTTCATTTGTTTGTTGTTTAATGTTTAACCCATGTGTCCACTTAGTGCGGTCTCCTATATGCATGGAGATCATCTACTGCACCATGGTCAGATTAGTAGCTTTTAAGTGATTGGATGAGCTAACCTTCATCTCCTTAGCACCTAGCAAACAATTGTCTTAAGCTACTGCCCAGTTTCCCTTGCCGGGTAACCGCCAAGCTCCGGTCACCCATGTTATCGGATGGAGTGTGCTCATGTTCACACACGATCTCCCACAGTGAGGTGAGACTTATTATCCACCACTGTGTACATGGTAAAGGATCGCACAGGGGCTCAAGAGACCTCAGAGTTGCTGTAAAAACCAGAGTTGGCATGGAAATTGGAGGAGGGGTGGAGTAACCAAAGACAGAAGAGGAGGGGGCAGCTGGGCAAGTGCACAGAGCCTGCCAGAGACCAATAACAACTTTCTAGGGAAGAATCTTGGGCAAAAATGGCTATAATATACAGTAGTTCTCTCTCTCCTGTGATTATTTTGAACCTATTTATTTATTTATTTATTTATTTATTTATTTGAGACAGGTTTTTGCCGTTCTGGCTGACCTGGAACTTAGTCTATAGACCAGGCTGACCTAAAATTCACAGATCTGCCAGTCTCTGCCTGTAGTTAAAACTATCGGTAACTTTGGGTTTTTCCACCTGTTAAACTTTGTTCCCAGAAATAACAACTCAGACTTTTTATATATGAATAAATGCTGAGGCCAATTGCTTTGACTCTGTTTCCCAGCTAACTCATGTCTTAATTACCCATTTATTTTATTCTAAGATATGCCACATAGCTGGTTACCTGGTCCTCAGTTTCAGTTTCATACGACTGTCTTCTGTGTCTGCTGGGAATCTCCCATGCCTGATTATTTCCCAGAATCCTCTATCTGTACTGGAACTTCCTCCTCCCTATTTTCTACCTAAGCTAATATACCCACAGCATTTTATTTACAGGACATGTTTCCATACAGTACAAGAGATTCTCTCTACATCTGCCTTCTGATTGCTGGGCTTATAGGCATGTTTCAGCATTCTTGGCTAAAACTGGTGTTTTATTGTGTTTCATTTTTGCAGGATATCACTATGTAGGCTGGCTCAGAGTTCAGGGCTAGTCTGTTTTACAAAGGGAATTCCAGAACATTGAGGACTACATAGAGAGACTCTGTCTCTCTGTCAAAATAAATAAATACATAAATACATAAATAAACCATAATCAGGGGCTAGGGTATAGCTCAGTTGATAGCTTGTCTTCATGCAGTGACAGCACTGATAGAACAGATGTGACACGTCCAAGTATAGGGAAGCAGAAGGAGCCCCAGTTCACACAAAGTCAGACATTAAGTTGGGCCATGAGGCAGTGTCAAGAGCTTTCCATGGCCATGGGGTTCATTTCAAGGGAAAGAGAGGAAAGGACGATGCCCAAGCCAGGCTCTGCTGTGCAAGTGACCTATGCAGGCAGCTCTCTCTCGCTCTCGCTCTCTCTCACTCTTTCTCTTTCTCTCTCTCTCTCTCTCTCTTTTCCTCCCTCTCTCCCCCTCCTTCCCCGTCTTCTCTCTGTCTCTCTCTCACATACACATATACACATACATACACATACACACATACATACATACATACATACATACATACATACATACACACACACACATACACACACACACACACACTCCTTCAAGGCTTCTTTTCGCATAGGGTACAAAGGTCATGCCTCAGAAGCCACTGTAGTATCTGGCTCTACCTCTCTCTCCCAATTTCTTCTCCTCATTCACCTGCTCTGCTCAACCACACTGCTTGCTGTTGTTCTCTGAACAAGATGCTTTCTTCTGTACAAAACTTTTGCTCTGTTGTCATGGCTACATGAAGCGCTTTCTGTTCATGTCGGCGTGTGTCAACTCGTCGTGCTCAAATGCTGCCTCCTCAGTCTTGACTTTTGGGGCACCCATGCCTGGTATCATCCATTTTCCATCACTATTCCTTAGGATTTTACTTGTTTATTGAGATAGGCTTTCTATATGTAGCCCAGACTGGCTCCCATCCCTTGCTAATCCTCTGGTTTCAGTTTCCTGATTGCTAGGATTATAGGCTACCATTTCTTCCTGCATGACACTATTTTATCACCTGCATTGCACTAGTTACTGAGTGGATGTAATTGTTTACTTTCCTTACACTCATGGATGGGTGGGTGGGTGGTGGTGTTTGTGCACATAGAGGGAGGACCGAGTTTAATGTCAGTGCCTTCCTCAGTTACTCTCCACAAACCCAATACCTGTGGATGGTGGTGGCACATGCCTTTAATCCCAACACTCAGGGCTACACAGAGAAATCCTGTCTCTCAAAAAAACAAAAACAAACAAATAAGTGGGTTTTGTTTGTTTGTCTTGAGACAGGGTCTCTCTAAGTGGCCCTGGCTGACCTTGAACTCATTTTTTTGACTAGACTGGGCCTCACATGTCCAACATGATGTAGAGAGACAGGGCCTGAACCAGCTTCCTGCATCCCTATAACCATGGAAAGATTGACTCTATCACCAGACTCTACATTCCAGCCAAATTTTAATAGCTAACCCAGATAACTACTTTTACTAGTTGCTGAAATTTGTGCCTAGCAAGTATTGTTTTTTTTTCCCCCAACAAGAACCAAGAACTGTCACATATATTTTTGCACTCTGCTTTGTCACTTAATATTACTTGAAGATTTGTTTGCATATGAATATACAGACTTTCTTTGTTTGTATCTTAGTTTCAAAATATTTAGTTGAATGGCCAAGTAATAGCTAACTAATGATTGAAACTGAGCAAACTTCTTGCTATGTGTATGTATTTAAACACTGTCTGTTATATCAAATGGTGAGGATCTTGGCAGAAAGGTCTTGTTTTTCTCTATTCCTTAGGACCTACAAAACTTCCCTTTTCCCTAAACCTACATGCTAGGGCATGTACTAGTGGTATGGGGCATTCACCAGAGAGGACTGTTCAGACATGGGTTTAAGCTAATAGAAGGCAACTGGCTACTGCACTGGGTGTTCAATACCCTAGCATAATCTGAGCCTTTCTCTGGGTGAGCTTTTAAGCAGAAAAACAAAACATGTTCTAGGTTGACATACTTCAGTTAACAAGAACTGTTAGCCATAAGTGGAACTACAGAAGCTAAAAAGCAAGGCTAGTACATTTTGAGACTTTCCCAGAACTATATGGACTTTGATGGATTAGGCCTTTGTTTTAGTTTTGATGGGTGTGATATCTTTCATGCCTATAAAATCAGCCTCGCCTCTCTTCAGTTTAGCAACTCCTTAGCTCTTTTTCCATTTTCCCGGATCATCTACCCTGCACAGGTATTCAACAGCTTCTAGTTCATCTCTGGGTTTCCATCTTTGAGGACACCGTAATTGATCATTTCTGTCCACATTAGAGATTGTATCCAGTGGACTCAGAAGACCCTGGACTAACCCTGCCTGGCACACGGCTGATTGACTAGCATGTTCCAGAGGGGGATACTCTCAGAAAGGCCAAGCGACTCTTCCTCCTTTAGCGCTCTTTATGGGAATGGGGATGGGGAGACCACTGCATTATCAGTACTTGGACCAATATGGTGCGCTCCAGCTTCTGCACGGCCTTTAAAGATGGCAGCCCCCATACAGAAACCGCCATATTTACTCCACCAGACGCCAGGCTAGGACCTGACGCGACCGGAACGGGACGCAAGGTGGAGGCGGGGCTCCTCCCTCCAATCCTGGCGTCGGGCGTCTCGTGACAGACACTTCCGCTCGGGGCGGCGGCGGTGGCGGAAGTGGGAGCAAGGCCGGAGCTTTGACCATAAAGCCCAAGGCGGCGGCGTTGGCGACGGTGTTTGGGGCTGGGCAGCTCCGAGGAGCCTGCTGGAGCCGGAGTCGGACCTCTCTGTCGCGGCCTGCGTTGTGTCTCCTCCTCCGTTGACCCTGCGGTGAGCAGCGGGCCCCGGCCGCCCTTCCCCCGCCGCGGCTTGGGCCTCCGGGCCTGGCGTCCTCGGCGAGCGCCGAGCTGGGCCGGGCCAGGCGGGGCGGCGCCCGGCGGGCGGAGGTCGGAGGGCGCAGGGCGATCGGCGGGCGGCGGATACGGGGATCTTCGGGCTGGGCGCGTCCCCGCCGGCAAGCTGCCGGGTGGGAAGAGGTACCGGCCGGCCGCCGAGGCAGCGCTGCCAGGCGCGTCACATGCCCCGACCCACCGCCGGCACTGGGAGGCAGGAGCTTTCAGGGTCCTGCAGGGTAAATCCTATTTCCGAAATTCCAGGAGGAAGGACCTCCCGAGTGCCTTTCAAATGGCCTGGTGTCCTCCTGGCTCATAATCGTGCGGATGTAGAGAGTAACGTTGGGAAGATTGGAGATTTCTCGTTTGCTGGGCTGCGTGGCAAGACCGCACAGATTGCCCTGTTCTCCCAACAGTCCTCCGAAGCACCGAGGCAGTGCCCACTTACAGAGAAAGCGAAGAACAGAGAGGTTAAATCACTCGACCAAGGTCACACCGCCGATAAGTTTACGAGAGATTGAAGCATAGGCAATCAGACTACTTAGCACTCTACTGGCCTCTGGCCTCTTCTACTCTAGATGTTCCCAAAGCTTGCCACCTGTTATCTGTCCATCAGCACCCCCCTCCACCTCCTGTCTAGTGATGTCATTTGAGAGCCTCTTGGTCCTACCTTAAAACCGTGCTGTATTTGCAGTTGTGACTTACAAGGCATATTACAGTAGTGTAGTGTCATCGAACCAGAAGATCTTGAATTCTGGCAAGGTATGTATTGGATTTGAATAGGTTTCCTATCCAGCTGTTTTCTTTGAGTCAGGTCTGGCATACCAACCGTGTGTGTACCTTTCTACAAGAATTTCCACAACAACCTAGCTTGTTGACTCTTCACTGTTGAAAATAATCTTGTCTTTGGCTTCCCAAAGAATAAACTCTTGTCTCTTTCTTGTGACTTCAGCAGCTGATACCCACATGATTGGGTTAGTAAAATCTCCTGTTGGTATGTTTCTCGTCAATCTTGGAAATATTGGTTCAGAATTGAGTGTAAGAGCTAGAAAGTGATTTGTAACGACTTCTGAAGCTGGCCAAACTAAAGTTTGGTGTCCTTGGTTGTCTGTAGTTTCGTTACGTTACCCGGCCTGGTATATTAACAGGCTGTAAACCTATGTAATGTATGTGTTTATGAGTGACGAGTGACTGGCACCTTCATTTAGGAAATGTTTTTCTTCCATATGTGTGTCAGGCATTACTCGGTCCTGACTCAGGGACACAGGCATGGATGGGTCTTGTCCTCAAGGAATTGTAAAATGATGAGTCTCAGAGCCAGGAACTGTTTGGGAATGACTCGGCTGTAGAAAGAATCTGGGGCTTCTACAAAAAGTAGTTTTAATTTTATATTTTTTATTCCCTCAGGTAAATCAGATATCCAAATGTGTATTGTTCTGGCTAACAGTTTGAAATATTTGCCAACTTTCTGTGTGTGGTATGTACACATGTGCATCTGTAAGCCTGAGATGGGGTATCTTACTTAATTGCTCAACTCTTTTATTTTTTTTGAAGACAGGGTCTCTTCCCTGACCCTGGAGCTTATCCACTCCTAGCAGGCTAGCCAGTGAGTGAGCTCCTAGATACACACACACACACACACACACACACACACACACACACACACACACGCAGGTTACAGATGCCTCTGTACCTCCCCTTTTCTTTTTCTTAATTGGAATGTGGGTCCTGGGATCTGAACTCAGGTCCTCACACTTGTCTGTCCAACAGCTCAGCCAGCCTCAGCCCCCATCTTTGTCAGAGTCAGGAACGGTGTTGTCATGGTCTGCTCCTGAAACAGAGGATCATATTCCAGTGCACGACTGATCACCTGGCTGATCACCTCTTTTGAAGAGTAACCATCAACACTGAAGTTGATTGATTCTCTTTTTGTCGTAAATGATATTTTTGTCCTCCCTCTAGGGGAAATAGGTGCCACTTAGTACAGTGCACTGTAATGTGTGAGCAAAGGCTGGATTTTCCTTTTTAGCTGATAAGCAAGCTTAATGTAGCTCCTGCTAGACTTAGGCTTAGTGATGCATGCTGGAGAAGACCTGTGTCCTCTGTTTTCCATGGCTCTTCTTCTT